>NW_027021163.1:30000-31643 GCF_036884655.1 Musa acuminata AAA Group | reverse complement strand
AGAGGTGTTGCAGAAATGTCTGCGATCGAGTAAATAGCTCTACGAACGAATGGCTCGGATCGAATTGGAAAACGGAAAGATTTGTACAAGTTATACGTTTTGTCACCACTTTGTGGAAAATCTTTAGGTATGAATATGTTAGATACCTGTGACTCGATTGGTGAAATAGTCTCTCTCTCCAAAAAAATATGTTTTTTTTTACCGACGCACGAAGAAAATATTTTGTTGCGAATGAACAAGGTAGTGAGGAATTGTCCATATGTAAGATCATAATTATTGATACGGGTCTTTTCCACATAAAAAGGGAATCTTTTGTTACAATAGAACCAGAAGTGATTTGGATCATTCAAGAATCGAAGTCGATTTGCTTTATAAAAAGAAGATATCAATGAACTTCTATGAAATGGTTTCACGGGATTCAGCCAATTGTCTCGATCATGGAATATCATTGAGAAATAGGAATCCGTGTTATCAAAGGATTTCCTGCGATTATTTCTAGTATAGAATGAGTCAATCATCCACTCTGGTATCTTTTTGAACAAAAATGGTAATGTTGTTCCTCCATTGATAAAGAATTCCGGTCTTTGGGAAGTATCATGATCATCCAATAAGAAGGGTTTCAATTTATTCAAATGAACGATTTGAACACCTATTGATTCTAACAACTGATTGCGGAGTTGATCATTCGGACCTTTCAATTCACGGATGTGGATCTCGGACCTATGAATGGGGATATTCCCGATACTCACAAAGAAAAGGGGAAGTGACTTGGACAAAAAGGGAAGTGACTTGGACAAAAAGGGAAGTGACTTGGACAAAAAGAAACGAAGTGACTTAGACAAATTTTGTTTGTCGATAGCCTCGGACCAATCAATCGAATATTGATTAATACGTAACCGATCGAACACTACTTGAAAACGGTTCTTCTGTTCAGAAACGAAATGTTCCAAATGTTCCTGGAAATTCTTGCTCTCATTGGACCATTTGTATCTATATACATCAGGATCCCGATTCATGGATCTCTCGGTTCGAGAAAAAAGAGGATCAAACCATTTCTTCTGACTCTTTTTCAAATTCGATAAATGTTGGTTGATCGTATATTTCATTATAGTTATATGATTCAGAGTATCATTTCCTATTTGATCCCTTTGAATTCCATATTCGAAGTTGCGATCGGATCTATTCATTAAAAAGAATCGATTAGATACATTTCTTATGTACCCATAGGTGCTATATTGGATTTGAATCAGATTTCGGATCAATCTATATTGATTGACTGCCTCCATTATGTTGTTGCTAGCAAATACCGCTGTTTTTAGTTTTGGATCTTCCAAATCATTCCCGCAGTAGATCCGGACCGATTTTTTTCTGATCCTTCGATAAAAAGATTCATTCTCTTCATAAAAAAGAGGAGGTAGAACCAATAAAGATTTCTTTTTCGATTCATCTCTGGAGTTGAATACCTCATTCAAGAATTTTTTTTGATCCAACCCGTAGGAATCAATAGAAAAGGCAAATCCCCTATGATACACCAGATCCGGCTCGGTTATTGATAGAGTGAATAGATCTGCCATTTCTTGAAATCTCTCTTCTGATTCAAAATCGTGGTGTAACGTGTATCCCCTTTTGTTCCGGTCATGGAA
>NW_027021163.1:20000-25000 GCF_036884655.1 Musa acuminata AAA Group | reverse complement strand
TATGAAGAAACACTTATGATACTGGAACTCATGCCTTATCGAGCATCTTATCCCATTTTAAAATTGGTTTATTCTGCAGCAGCAAATGCTAGTCATAATATGGGTTTGAACGAAGCTGATTCATTCATTAGTGAAGCCAAAGTTAATAGGAGTACCATTGTGAAAAAATTAAGACCTCGAGCTCGAGGACGTAGTTATCCGATAAAAAGACCTACTTGTCATATAACAATTGTATTAAAGGATAAATCTAAATTATTTTTAGATGAATCTAGGATTTAGATTCATCATAGTAAACATAGTAAAATAACATATATGGATGGAAAGAAAATATAATAGGAAAATATGGGACAAAAAATAAATCCACTTGGTTTCAGACTTGGTACAACCCAACGTCATCATTCCTTTTGGTTCGCACAACCAAAAAATTATTCTGTGGGTTTACAGGAAGATGAAAAAATACGGAATTGTATCAAGAACTATGTACAAAAAAATAGGAGAATATCCTCGGGTTTCGAAGGAATCGCTCGTATAGGAATTAAAAAAAGAATTGATTTGATCCAGGTCATAATCTATATTGGATTTCCAAATTTATTAATAGAGGGCCAAACACGAGGAATCGAAGAATTACAGATGAATGTAGAAAAAGAATTTCATTCTGTGAACCGAAGACTCAACATTGCTATCACAAGAGTTGAAAAACCTTATGGGCAACCTAATATTCTTGCGGAATATATAGCTTTACAATTAAAAAATAGAGTTTCGTTTCGAAAGGCAATGAAAAAGGCTATTGAATTAGCTGAACAAACGGATACAAAAGGAATGCAAGTACAAATTGCAGGGCGGATTGACGGAAAAGAAATTGCACGTGTCGAATGGATCAGAGAGGGCAGGGTTCCCCTACAAACAATTCGCGCTAAAATTGATCATTGTTCCTATACAATTCGAACTATCTATGGAGTATTAGGCATCAAAATTTGGATATTTGTGGACGAGGAATAATAGACCTTTATTTATCTTGCCATTCTGGCCAGTGATAGAACAAAAAATAACAAACTGTTTCATTCTTTTTCCGTTAAATCAAACAAAAATGAGCAATTCTAATTCTATAAGGTTGAATAAAAATTCGATTGACCATTTGTTATAATTGCTATGCTTAGTGTGTGACTCGTTAATTTTTCTTTAGAGTTTAGAGTTGGAATTAAAAAAAAATAGACTAAACCCTACTTAAACTTAATAACTATATAAAATAAATAAAAACAAAAATAAAAACAAAATAAACTAATAACCAACTTATTGCTTCGTATTGTCGAGATCCCAAGAAACAGTCACTATATGAGATGAGTGGATCAATCATATAGTTGCAGCAACTGCAACTAAAATCTTTTCCATAAAAAATCAGATTATGGGTTGTGAAACAAAAATAAAGGGATGTGGATAAATGGAAGGATGATAGAAAGAGAGAACAAAAATATCAATGATATATGATTCCAATATGTATGGTCTATGAATTACCTCATAAAGGCAATGTGATAAAGCATCAATACTGAATGAATATAAATAATATAAATAATAATAAAGAGCCTCGGGTTAATAAAAACTAAGGAGATTGACTCGAGAAGGAATTTTGTTGGGAGCTCCATTGCAGAGTTCAGGCCTAACCATTAACGGAGAAGCTATGGGAACGACGGAACCTGTGACTGCATAGGATTCTACTGAAAACGAATCCGAATAATTCATTGGGTGGGATGGCGGAACGAACCGAGAAAAAATTTATTTATTCTGAGAAGTCATGGGTTGACCTAGGAATAAAACAGTAAAGAGTAAATATTCGCCCGCGAAACCTTTATTTATTGAGATTACATTACAATATTTTGGCATCATTTGATAAGGGTAAAAATAAGGATCAAGGATCGTTATAAAATAAAAAGCATTATCTATAATTTATATCTATAAATATGCATAACATAAATATTCTAGCTGTATATCCTGTATATACATCTTCCTGTATAACAAAACAAATTCAATATTAATAAATGTCTTAGTGTATTAGTTTATTAAATACATGCGTATCTGTAATATTATTGAATCCTTTCATTCGCGAGGAGCTGGATGAGAAGAAACTCTCATGTCCGGTTCTGTAGTAGAGATGGAATTAAGAAACGACCATCAACTATAACCCCAAAAGAACCAGATTTCGTAAACAACATAGAGGAAGAATGAAGGGAATATCTTGTCGGGGCAATCGTATTTGTTTCGGCAGATACGCTCTTCAGGCACTTGAACCCGCTTGGATCACAGCTAGACAAATAGAAGCGGGGCGAAGAGCAATGACACGATATGCGCGTCGTGGTGGAAAAATATGGTTACGTATATTTCCCGACAAACCTGTTACAGTAAGACCTGCGGAAACACGTATGGGTTCGGGGAAGGGATCCCCCGAATATTGGGTATCCGTTGTTAAACCAGGTCGAATACTTTATGAAATGGGCGGAGTATCAGAAGCTGTAGCCAAAGCAGCTATTTCACTAGCTGCGTCCAAAATGCCTATACGAACTCAATTTGTCAGGATAGGTATGTAGAACTAAACAGTGTATTGAGGATGAAAAAACAACGGCAAGTTTATTTATTTCTGGACAGAGAATATTTCTTTTTTCCTTCATCCTTTGCATTAAAATAACGGATTCCAATAAAATGATATGATTCAACCTCAGACCCTTTTGAATGTAGCGGATAACAGCGGAGCTCGAGAATTGATGTGTATTCGAATCATAGGAGCTGGTAATCATCGATATGCTCATATTGGTGACGTTATTGTTGCTGTAATCAAAGAAGCAGTGCCTAATATGCCACTAGAAAGATCGGAAATAATTAGAGCTGTAATTGTACGTACTTGTAAAGAACTCAAACGTGACAACGGTATGATAATACGATATGATGACAATGCTGCGGTTGTCATTGATCAAGAAGGAAATCCAAAAGGAACTCGAGTTTTTGGTGCGATCGCTCGGGAATTGAGACAGTTGAATTTTACTAAAATAGTTTCATTGGCTCCCGAGGTATTATAAATACTACTAGATGGGACTATGATATATCAGAACATCTAAAATAGATCAAATTTAGTAGATTAGTAGATTGTGTCTCACGCATATACTTTTAATAATAAATAATTTTATAATAATAAAAAAAAAAAAAAAAGAAAGAAAATAAAACAAAGAAAAAAAGGAAACATGTTGATTATATCAAAATTAGGAGGCACCAATAATTATAGTTCGTCATGGGTAAGGACACTATTGCCGATATAATAACTTCTATAAGAAATGCTGACATGAATAAAAAAGGAACGGTTCGAATAGCATCTACTAATATCACCGAAAATATTGTGAAAATACTTCTACGAGAAGGTTTTATTGAAAACGTTCGGAAACATCAGGAAGGTAACAAATATTTCTTGGTTTCAACTCTGCGACATAGAAAGACTAGGAAAAGAATACACAGAACTATTTTAAAGCGTATCAGCCGACCCGGTTTACGCATTTATTCCGACTATCAACAAATTCCTAAGATTTTAGGTGGAATAGGAATTGTAATTCTTTCTACTTCCCGAGGTATAATGACAGATCGAGAAGCTCGACGAGAAAAAATTGGAGGCGAACTTTTGTTATATATATGGTGATCCTCCTCCTCTGGTATCCTAATTTTCTCTCTAACTTCCTATTTGTGAAATAGAGAGGAAAAGTGAGTTATATAACTCTTCCTCCATTAGTTGATACTTCAAGGAAGTTACCTGGAATGAAAGAACAAAAATTTATTCATGAAGGTTTAATTACTGAATCACTTCCCAACGGTATGTTTCGGGTCCGCCTAGATAATAAAGATGTAATTCTAGGTTATGTTTCGGGAAGGATCCGGCGCAGTTTTATACGGATACTACCTGGGGATAGAGTCAAAATTGAAGTAAGTTGTTATGATTCAACCAGGGGACGTATAATTTATAGACTTCGCAACAAAGATTCGAATGATTAGGTGATTTTTAAAGCATTCCTTTCATGACGATACAATTCGAAGTTAAAAAAAAAAATTCAAGAGACTTATTTTCTTCCAAGGAATAGATTAAAAATTAAGGTAAGGAATAAGAAATATGAAAATAAGGGCTTCCGTTCGTAAAATTTGTGAAAAATGTCGACTGATCCGTAGGCGCGGACGAATTATAGTGATTTGTTCCAATCCGAGACATAAACAGAGACAGGGATAATCTTTCTAAAAAAGAACTTTCTAAAGAAAAGACAAAAATAAAGGATTTCTTTTAATATGAAATGGATATTTCCGTATCTTTTCTTTCCGTATATTTCTGACTTATATTTATAAGATGATAAAATATGACAAAAGCTATACCAAGAATCGGTTCACGTAGGAATGGGCGTATTGGTTCACGTAAGAATGGACGTAGAATACCAAAAGGAATTATTCACGTTCAAGCAAGTTTCAACAATACCATTGTAACTGTTACAGATGTACGAGGTCGGGTGGTTTCCTGGGCCTCCGCTGGTACTTCCGGATTCAAAGGGACAAGAAGAGGGACACCCTATGCTGCTCAAGCGGCGGCATTAAATGCTATTCGTACAGTAGTTAATCAGGGTATGCAACGAGCAGAAGTTATGATAAAAGGTCCTGGTCTCGGAAGAGATGCAGCATTACGAGCCATTCGTAGAAGTGGTATACTATTAAGTTTCGTACGTGATGTAACACCTATGCCACATAATGGATGTCGACCCCCTAAAAAAAGACGTGTGTAGAAATAAGAAAAAAACGGATTTCAAGAGAAATAAATAATTCAATGATCTGATCAAATAATAGTATTAGTATAGTATGGTTCGAGAGGAAGTAGCAGGATCCACTCGAACACTACAGTGGAGGTGTGTTGAATCGAGAGTAGACAGTAAACGTCTTTATTATGGTCGTTTCGTTCTGTCCCCGCTTATGAAAGGTCAAGCCGATACTAT
>NW_027021163.1:0-15000 GCF_036884655.1 Musa acuminata AAA Group | reverse complement strand
ATGCCAAATGTGTCCGAAAAAGAAGAGCAAAGCAAACGTAGCATGGCCAAAAGTGAACCAACCCCTTGGACTGCTACGAAAAACGCCATCAGATTTCAAAGTAGCCCGATCTAATTCAAAAATTTCACCTAATTGGGCACGTCTAGCATATTTTTTTACAGTCGCAGGATCACTATAACTGACTCCATTGAGTTCGCCACCATAGAACTCAACAGTTACACCTACTTGTTCAACACTATACTTTGATTCTGCCCTTCTAAAAGGAACATCGGCTCTAACAATTCCGTCTCCATCTACCAAAACTACCGGAAATGTTTCAAAAAAGGTAGGCATACGACGTACAAAAAGCTCGCGCCCTTCTTTATCTCTAAAGACGGGGTGTCCTAACCACCCAACAGCTATTCCATCCCCGTTGTCCATTGACCCTGCTCTGAATAATCCCCCTTTTGCTGGATTATTACCAATGTAATCATAAAAAGCTAATTTTTCGGGAATTTTAGACCAAGCTTCCGATAAACTCAGATTTTGGGCTAGTCCGGCGCTAACTCTTCGATATATTTCTTGCTGAAAGTATCCCTGATCCCACTGATAACGAGTGGGACCAAATAATTCGATTGGGGTAGTTGCTGAACCATACCACATAGTTCCAGCAACAACGAAAGCTGCAAAAAAAACAGCAGCGATACTACTGGAAAGTACAGTTTCAATATTGCCCATACGTAATCCTTTGTATAGACGTTGAGGCGGACGGACACTAAGATGGAATAAGCCTGCTAATATGCCCAATGTACCCGCTGCAATATGATGAGAGGCTATTCCTCCGGGAACAAAAGGATCAAAGCCTTCTGCGCCCCACGCTGGACTTACGGGTTGTACTTTTCCAGTTAGTCCATAAGGATCGGACACCCATATTCCAGGACCATACAAACCTGTTACATGAAATGCGCCAAAGCCAAAGCAAGCCAACCCTGAGAGAAATAAATGAATTCCAAAGATCTTAGGCAAATCCAAAGATGGTTTGCCCGTACGTTCATCACAGAATATTTCTAGGTCCCAATACACCCAATGCCAGATAGCTGCCAAGAAGCACAAGCCAGAAAACACAATATGTGCCCCTGCCACACCTTCATAACTCCAAATACCGGGATTCGTTACAGTTCCTCCTGAAATACTCCAACCACCCCACGAATTGGTTATTCCTAAACGAGTCATGAAGGGTATAACGAACATACCTTGTCTCCACATTGGATCAAGAGCGGGGTCAGAGGGATCAAAAACCGCTAATTCGTATAAAGCCATCGAACCGGCCCAACCAGCAACTAGGGCTGTATGCATTATATGGACAGAAAGCAATCGACCGGGATCATTCAATACGACAGTATGAACACGATACCAAGGCAAACCCATGGAAATACCCCTTTATCAAAGAAAAATAGACACTATGTCACTTTATTTTATCGCATTGGAAAAGACTATACTATGTATCTAACCTTTTCAGTAGATTCCGTATGAGAAAGGGTTAATTTTTATTCCGTTCCATTGAAAATAATGGAACAATTCTGTTCGTAAGAACAAAGAGAAGCAGATCTATTCTATACCCGATAAGTACCAATACGCAATGGGAGGATTAGTTCTACTTTCGGGAAACGAATGCATAGATACTTGTTTATTACTCCAACGATTGATCCGTTAGTTAAAATTTTTCTTTATTCATTCTGTCTTACTCTATAAAATAAACCTTCCAATTTATGTATAAAAATCTATGTATAAAATACAATAAACAGAAAAAGGGATGAAGACGATAAAGCCATTGTTATGTTTCCACATTAAAGTGAAGTATAGTACTCAATTTTTTCTTTAATTTAATGCCCGTTGGTGTTCCAAAAGTACCTTTTCGGAGTCCTGGAGAGGAAGATGCAGTTTGGGTTGACTTATAGTGCGACTTGTCAGACATATTGGGTTATATGGAATTTACCCGTTCTCTCCCTCGATCGAAATATCCTCTGTTTCGCCTAAGAAATATTGTATTGAGTGAACCATCAATCATTCGGAGCGTGAAGTGCAATTAGATCAATTTATTTATTTTGAGGATCAATTAGGAGAATTTATGGTTGACTTGGAAAAATAAAAATAAAATAAAGTAATAAAGTATCCAGATAAAATAAAGTAATAAAGTATCCAGGCTCCGTTCAGAAAATACCAAATTGGTAATCCATGTAATGTATGATTACCGCTTGTATCATAAACGATTCTTATCCTTATTATAGGAGTGATTTCAAACGTCCAACCAATAACCAACGGAATAGTATGATGAGTACATCGAATGATTGGGGAAAGGCATGAAACGAATTGAAAAAAAAAAGTCGTAACAAAAAGAAGTGGTACTGAGACCATTTGCCCTATATGTGCAAATGGAATTCGGACAGATCTTTTCCCGGAGTAGAACATGAACCTAAAAGAATTGAAAAGGCCCATTCAGAAACAAGAAAATTACATCGTGATTTGAATGTCGATGAAACAATACATCAATGAGAGAGATTTGTTCAATTTCAATAAGTTCAGTAAATTCTTTTTTTATAGGTAAGGAAGCCAAAACTCATCTCATGTCTTTTTAAAAATGGAAGCTTTATTAGAAAAACAAAAACCTATTACAGAAAAAAAAAAAAAAAAAATAGAACTGGAATCGACACATTGATTCTTTTTTCGCAATTTTTTTGAACCGTATGCATCCAAAGGTGCACGTACAGTTCCTAAAGGAACCAATTTTGTCCTAATCAACCGACTTCATCGAGAAAGATTACTTTTTTTAGGTCAAGAGGTTATAGCGAGATCTCAAATCAAATTGTTGGTCTCATGGTATATCTCAGTATAGAAGATAATACTAGGATCTTTTTTTGTTTATAAACTCTCCGGCGGATGGGTAGTATCAGGAATAGCTATTTATGATACTATGCAATTTGTGCCACCCGATGTGCATACAATATGCATGGGGTTAGCCGCTTCTATGGGATCTTTCATTCTGATCGGAGGAGAAATTACCAAACGTCTAGCATTCCTCACGCTTGGCGCCAATGAGTTTTTATTTGAAAAAAAAAGAAAGACTATGCCTTCGCCATATTGAATATGAATAATAAGTAATAATAGCATGGCACTTCGAGTTCGATATGAACAAACCATTATTGTTTTTTCATAACATGAGATTTTGTATCGAGATAGTAGTATGAAACAAAGGTTATTCCGATTTGTTGATTTTATGTGTCGGGGGTACATTTCAGCGTCACAAACCATTTTTCTTCCACACCAGAAGTTTCTTTCTGATATTTATGTTATGGAAGAGTACGAAAATGAAAAAAAAAAAGATCAGTTTTCCTTATTTGATCGTATCAGAAAGGCACTTTGGGATTGCTAAATCACAGACGAGATAAATATATAAAGCAACAGAACCATCATAGTATTTTTGACTCCTACGAAAGGAAGGGTGGTAAATGGATCATTCAACGATCTGAATCAGATGGATTCTCTTTCTTTCTTAGATAGAATAGAAGAGAAGAAAAAAGTAAATTCATTGCGGAGCCGTATGCAACGCACAGAAGATGCCTGTACGGTTGTTCAATTTCTTCTTGTTATTTTTTTTTTATCCCTTACATTAGCCCAATCATACGAGATAGAGGAACCGTTCATGATGTTATATCAATATCAATATATTTAGGGTCATGATTCATCAACCTGCTAGTTCTTTTTATGAATCACGAACAGGGGAATTTGTCCTGGAAATGGAAGAACTACTGAAACTTCGTGAAACCCTCACAAAGGTTTATGTACAAAGAACGGGCAAGCCTTTATGGGTTGTATCCGAAGACATGGAAAGGGATGTTTTTATGTCAGCAACAGAAGCCCAAGCTCATGGCATTGTTGATCTCGTAGCGGTCGAAAATGAAAATACCGGGGATTTCGTGTAAATCCATTTCAAACCATAATTCGAATTTTCTGTGATTTGGTATTGAATAGAAAAAATTCATAATCATCAATCCAATCATCAGGTTAAGATCGATCTAAACCAACCCATTCCATTCTAATTCTATATATACATATATATATATACGACATGCCAACTATTAAACAACTTATTAGAAACGCAAGACAGCCGATAAGAAATGTTACGAAATCTCCCGCTCTTAGAGGATGTCCTCAGCGTCGAGGAACATGTACTAGGGTGTATGTGCGACTCGTTCAGATCATGAGTTCGAACAAATGAGACAATTTTTCCAGTGTCAATGACCGGTACCAATGAATAGGGTAAATGGAAAAGATCTATCATATACCTATATTGTGTATGGAATTTATGGTTTCCATTGGTGCAAATCCAATCACCTAGATTTGAGATGAAAAGCAATTCCCCATTGGTAGCAAATAGTTATCCATTAAGCGGAGAAATAGTATTATAAGAAGCAAAAAGATTATGCGCCTATTGTTAAAAGAGCGGACTAAGAGGGTCAGCTACCTAGCCAACTTTCCTAATTAAATGCGTCACTGTATAGATAACTCTTAGTGTGAAAAGAGTTATTACTCTATAATTGATGGGTAGAGCCAAAGAGTGTGAACTATACAAGTTCACAATACCATTTGGTTAAATGAAAGAAGAGGCTCCGGTGTATAGAGAGGACCTCACCGTTTAAGAAGTAACCATAGAAACGATGGAACCCACTATTTTTTTTGAGTATCATTATAATTTCTTATTTGCAGGTGAAATGCCTGGACGAATAAAAAATTGTGGTCAGGAAGGTTATAGTAGCAAAAGCCATTGGAATTTATATTTTATATATCGGAATAATCCGTTTGTTATTAATCGACCGTGAGAGGGGAAAAGGATGACTGAAAGAATCGAAATCAATTAGTTATTCATTAAGGTTTAATTTGATTCAATGACCAGAGTTAGACGGGATATACAGCTCGGAGACGTCGAACAAAAATTCGTTTATTTGCATCAACCTCTAGAGGAGCTCATTCAAGACTTACTCGAACGATTACTCAACAGAAAATGAGAGCTTTGCTTCCTCTCATCGAGATAGAGGCAGGCAAAAGAGGGATTTTCGTCGTTTGTGGATCACTCGGATAAAATGCAGTAACTCGTGATAATAAGGTATTGTATAGTTATAGTAGATTAATACACAATCTGTACAAGAAGCAATTGCTTCTTAATCGTAAAATACCTGCACAAATAGCTATATCAAATAAGAATTGTCTTTACATGATTTCCAACAAGATCATCAAATAAAGTAGATTCTAAAGTAATATACAGTACAGGAATGATTGAAACAGAATTCCCCGGAGAAGGAACTCCGGGAAAATAGAATAAAAAGAAATTAAGATAGTAATAGGAATGAACGAATATGTTTCAATAAAAAAAATTTTCTCCATTTTTTGTTTCTTATAACACAGGAACCCGCTCTAGATTCTAGGCCTTTTCGAACAAAACATCAATCTGAGCTTGAGTTACAATTGGAGTTTTGAGTCAATTGAAGAGTATGTCTATTTATTTTGGTTCTAGGACCAGTAGTTCTGGGGATCGACTCGGCTCTCTCAAATTGTTTCTCATTATTAAGAAAAGGTAACAAAGATAAAATACGGCTTGCTTTATAGCAATAGTAATTAATCGTTGTTGTTTCAAAGTCAATCTATTCACCCGCCTAGATAATATTTTTCCTTGTTCACTAATAAATCGACTAATTAAACTCATGTTTCTATAATCGATTCGATCCCCCGATCCAATTGGGGGCAAACGCCTACGAAAAGATCGCTTGGATTTACGAAAAGATTGCTTGGATTTATCCATGGTTTATTCCTTATTTCTAAAATTCTATTTCTTTATTCACTTCAGTTCAGATCCGACCAAAATAGGCTTTGATTTGTATACATTATGTATATTATATATCTTATACATTATGTATATTATACATTATGTATATTATATATGTTAAATATATGTTAAGTATGTTAAATATATGTTAAGTTCTTCTAAATATATGTTAAGTTCTTCCTCTTCCTTGGCGAGAGCGCACACGCGTTCTGTTCGATCTATTTCTTTATTTCTCCATGAATCGTATGCTTGTTACAATAGCGACAAAATTTTCTCAATTCTAATCGACCAGGCGTATTGTGTCGATTCTTTTGAGTAATATATCTAGAAATACCTGGCGATTCTTTATTGACATCATTTCGGGCACAACTGGTACATTCCAAAATAACTATGACTCTGACATCTTTACCCTTGGCCATGAACCTCCTTTGAATTTTGGATCGGCTTAACTCTTCTATTTTCGATCCGAGCTGAAGAAGAAGAAAAGAACAAAAAAAATCGATAGAAGTTACTAACTAGAAATGGAATTTCTAAGTATTTCGTTGCAATTATCATTTCATTATATAATGATAATTAATATTATATTAATGGAGTAACAATTTTACTAGAATAATAAAGTAATAATTTAATGGAGTAATAATTAAATAATACAATTTCTTTCTAACTCTCAATTGTTCCTATCCTAAATCTCAATATTTTATTAATATTTATTTTATTTATTATTTAAGTTAAATATCTTCTTTCTATGCTATGATTTCGTGGAACTCGCCGTAGACTGGATCCACATTTTCATTTCTGTTCTCCAAAATTCGATCTTCGATCTACCACATTTTTGCTGAGGTTCAATACACTTTTTTCTTTTCCTTCCTATCCTAAAGAACTGAAAAAATAGGGGCGAAATTCGAAATTTTAGTCACGTGGAATTGTATCTCTAATTTTCTTCATTTCTTCGCATATCAATCAATAACTAGAATTAAAAAAAGGGGAATGACAAGGCATCCGGAAATAACCGATTAATTTCTATCAATAGGCCTGCTAAAGACCCAAACCATAGAGTACTTAGCACAGGTGCCACGGAGAGATATGTTTTTATATCTCGCATTGAAAATCCTCCTTCTATTATGGATTGTAATACATATATGGTCAGATGCTGTAGTTCAAGATCATTTGTATTTTTTTACACGGAATTCCTAACTAAACAGGATTCCTAACTAAAATAGATATGTACAATGAAGCAATAGATTTTTTTCTTTTTTTGTAAAAGAAAAAAAAATCTAATCCCTTGTTCCTGAGCATTACTGATAAATATTAACTTTTTTATACGTTAGGTTTCAGATGTATATAATTCTTTTATTATATGAAACCAAAAGAAGAAATGACAAGAAAATTGTATATAGATGGAGGAGAAAATGACGATATGGAAAACAAGACAGGGATTTTGTACAATGAAACTGTACAACAATTTTGAAAAGGGATGTAGCGCAGCTTGGTAGCGCGTTTGTTTTGGGTACAAAATGTCACGGGTTCAAATCCTGTCATCCTACCTATTACTTCTCCCATGGGCAGTAACGAGGGATTCATTGAGATCGATTAAAATTGGACATAATCTTCCGGTCTTGCATACTATATGTATGCAAGACGTATTGGGGGTAGAAAAATTACTTTTCTTTACAGTACAGTCGTATCTCCTGTCATAAGGATAAGAAAGCGCTCTTAGTTCAGTTCGGTAGAACGCGGGTCTCCAAAACCCGATGTCGTAGGTTCAAATCCTACAGAGCGTGATTCGGTTTATTTGATGTCGAATCACAATAAAATAATTAATAATTTAACAAAACAAAAAGTTGAATTGTAACTTGAATTTGACCTCCTTCCTGCAGGAGGTCAATCAAAAAAAGAAAGAAATATTACTCAATCAAAGGTCCAACTGATCACCACGTCTATATTGTAAATATGCGGTTACGAATAATCCTGCTAAAGTATAGGAATTAGACCTAAGACGATTCCAAATAGAAAAACTTCAATCATTTCGGTTTGTTTAAGGGGATAAAAAGAAAGGTAAGATCTATCCCTAAATATTAATCTGAATTATCCGTGAATCTCAATGACCAAGAATTGGCAATTGATGTGAGAAAGAACCATAGAATACCCGGAATCTCAGAGAAATATTCGTTTTTATCAATTTTTCATTCAATTCATTTCAAATAAGTCGTATCTTGTTCAAACCAATGAATAGAGCTGAGGTTATAGTTAAAGCAGCCAGTAGAAAACCGAAATAACTAGTTATAGTAAGCATGAAAGAGCTAAATTAGATATGTTCTTTTGCTACATATGTTGATAAAACACTTACCTAAGTTTCAATTTTTACAAAATACGACGGCAAGAAAAAATCAATTGACAGAATTAGTTTAGTTCCAATTGAAAATTCTGGATTCATCAGTCATTATAGATAAGACTAACTAAGAGTGACATAGGTAGAAAAATTCGATTCATCTGCTGTGACATTGACCGATCCTATGATTCGGAATCAACAGATTCATTGTGGAATTTGTGAGTTGAATAAAGTATTTGTGAGTTGAATAAAGTAATAGTAAAAGTAAGTAAAATATAAAGTATAAGTAAAAGTAATAGTAATTAAGAACTGTGCCGTGTAACTTCATTCAAAACTTAAATTACTTATGGACTTATACTTAAATATTAAATAAAATATTAAATAAAATATAAGTAATTTAAGTAATTTTGGAATAAAAGAATTGGATTTGAAAATTCCATTTTAATCATTTCCTTTCTATTTCAATAGGATCTAATCCTTTTTGGAACGAACGGCCTGATACTATTTACCTTTTATTTATTTTAACTCATTGGACTCAGTACAGTAATAGGTTGCTTAATTGCCATAACATAATATTTCGAATGAAAAGAAAAAGGTGTCCCACGATCTATCGAAAAAAATAAAACCTTTACTCTATTTTTCATTTTTATATTTTTATTCTTTTTTTTCAGGTCCAACTCGATTCAAAGACGAACAACTTCCATTATCCTTTTAGATTCTATATTCTGTCTTTCCATATCATGGAGTTCCATACTTCTAGTTTGGTCAAGAAAGAACCTTTGTTTTGGATCTAATACAATAACGGTTGCATCACGAATATGGATTGTTCCAACTGGGTTCTGTTTCTTTCATGTTCTGTTTCTTTCACTAATATAGTATATACTATTGTATTTTGTATTACAGTATATTTATTGTATTATACGACCAACCAATTACTTGAAATAAAAAGATTTGAACAAAAAAACTTTTAACCAAAAAATGGGTTTATTATAGATTTCGCATACATATAATTGAATTGTGTGAATATTATAATATGCTTCATAAATTATTAGAAACCATCGATTCACGCTTTTCAAGATCTTTACTTTCTATTATGAATCCAATAATGGAAATCTTATAAGGAATTTGAGTAATTTTCTATTGATCTATTGAATAACATAGAGTTATGCATAGACAAGAACAAAAAAGAAGAAAAGAATTATGTAGCATTTCGGTACCGATCGAGACTGCGTTGCTGTGCCAGAGGAAGGATAGCTATACTGATTCGGTATACTTGAAATAAACCTTTGGTACAAAATTGACGATCTCACAAAGATGCAATATCAGTAGTTTTCCATTTACTGATCCCATCTTTCAAGGAATCGATTCCCTTTTTTGAATGTACAAAAATTTGTGGAGCTCAGAATGTCTGGAAGCACGGGAGAACGTTCTTTTGCTGATATTATTACCAGTATTCGATACTGGGTCATTCATAGCATTACTATACCTTCCCTATTCATTGCGGGTTGGTTATTCGTCAGTACGGGTTTAGCTTACGACGTGTTTGGAAGTCCTCGGCCAAACGAGTATTTCACAGAGAGCCGACAAGGTATTCCATTGATAACCGGCCGTTTTGATTCTTTGGAACAACTTGATGAATTTAGTAAATCCTTTTAGGAGGCCCCCAATGACCATAGATCGAACCTATCCAATTTTTACAGTGCGATGGTTGGCTGTTCACGGACTAGCTGTACCTACCGTTTCTTTTTTGGGGTCAATATCAGCAATGCAGTTCATCCAACGATAAACCTAATTTGAATTATAGAGCTATGACACAATCAAACCCGAATGAACAAAATGTTGAATTGAATCGTACCAGTCTATACTGGGGTTTATTACTCATTTTTGTACTTGCTGTTTTATTTTCCAATTATTTCTTCAATTGAAAGAAAGAAAGAGAATAGTAGGAATTCTCTTATCCATTCGGAAAGATACCATCCTCATAATTATCCATGACTGTTTTTGTCTCTAGCACGACCATTTGAGAAAATGTGGAGGAAAGTAGGGGAAATGGCCGATACTACTGGAAGGATTCCTCTTTGGCTGGTTGGTACTGTAACTGGTATTCCTGTGATCGGGTTTAATAGGTGTTTTCTTTTACGGTTCATATTCTGGGTTGGGTTCATCTCTCTAGTAATCGGATAAACCGGATTGTAGACATGAAAGAGTAAGAAAAGAACTCAACGGGACCTTACCCTCCTTTGTCTAATTAGAGCGATAAGGTCCCGTTGAGTTCTTTTCTTACTCTTATAGGAAGATTATGATCTATTCCATAACATACAAATTGGCCAGTCAACATAATCAAAATATTATATTCGTAGAAATGAAATGACAAAACGGATCCTTTGCTCTGATGTTTCAAACCACTCTATTCTTTTGTTTCTTAATAATGTTTTTGAAGAATGAATCTATTGATTGATTCATAGTCTCTGTTCTTCCTTCCTCCATAATATTAACTCTTATGAAGAAACAAGAAAAGAGTAATCAATGGATTTTCTGAATAATACAATATTATATAGATTTCTACGCATGAGACATCCTGCAAATAATTTCTATACTAAACTACTAATAGAACTTACTCTATAGAACTTACTCTATAAAACTCTATAATATAATTTGTTTGAATAATTTCTCTTGAATAATTTCTCTAAGTTAAAAGTTTAAGTTAATTGAAGAAGTTCTATTTGCTCAATCAATTATTCAGTTCTATTTGCTCAATCAATTATTCCCCTAATCCTTTCTCTCTTTTTGTTTGTCCACAACTTCCTATGAATCTAACCAAAAGAGTTCTGGTGGACCCGGAAAAGAAGGAATGGTAATCTTTGACGAACAGGAGAAAAAATCATTATTATTTCGATATAAGACGACACAAGAAAAAGGATTTTCCGCCCTTTTCTTGTGTCGAATAGAAGACTCGTAAGACTAGTAATCCCTCCTAAAAGGATTTCTTTCTTTCATTTTTCCCATCCTTGCTCTGTATTCTCTTTCTTTGTATGTCTATTGTCTATTACTAAGAATAGGATACAAGTAATGAATTCCAGACATCCCGCAAAACGAAAAAAAAGTATAAACAAAGCAACCAAAAAGGTTTACAGATTTTTTGATCATACATAATTGTATGGATCAAAAAAAATTCGGCGCTTTTTACCAACTTGATGTTAAGGAATCTCTGCACCTAGAAATTCATTTCGTACAATTGAACCTTTTCAAACTGTTTCTTTTTAAGAACCAAAAAAACTTGTGCCAAAATAACAGATGCCAAGAAGAACAAAAGACCTTGGACCCGTAATGGGTCTTGAAGCACTATTTCTGCATCTCCCTGACCAAAGCCTCCCACATTGGGATTGCTTGTTAATGGTTGATCAAGCTTGATGGATTCACCCTCTGAAACAAGAAGTTCTGGTCCTGGAGGTATAATATCAAACCACTTGATGTCCATCCGATGCATCAACTATGGTTATTTCATATCCCCCTTTTTCTTTACGTACTATTCTGCTTACTATACCTGCTGATGTAGCATTATAGACTGTATTGTTACTTTTGCTACCATCAGGATAAATCTGACCCCTTCCTCTGTTCCCACCTACGTATATGGGATATTTTAAGAAGTGAACGTCTTTCTTCGTAGCAGGGTCGGGGGAAAGAATGGGAAAGACGATTTCACTATATTTCTGACCGGGAACAGGACCTATCACAATAATATTTCTTTTGTTGGGACGATAACTCTGAAAAGACAGATTTCCTATCTTTTCTTTCAACTCAGGAGAAATACGATCAAGGGGGGCTAATTCGAATCCGTCGGGTAAAATGAGAACAGCCCCCACATTCAAAGTCCCCTTTTTACCATTAGCAAGAACTTGTTTCAGTTGCTTATCATAAGGGATTCGAACAACTGCTTCAAATACAGTATCAGGAAGCACAGCTTGCGGAACTTCAATATCCACGGGTTTATTAGCTAAATGGCAATTGGCACATACAATTCGTCCCGTTGCTTCTCGCGGGTTTTCATAACCCTGCTGCGCAAAAATGGGATATGCATTTGAAATAGATGCCCGAGTTATTACATATATCATGATCGATACAGAAATGGATCGAGTCATCTCTTCCTTTACCAAGAAAAAGTATTTTTTATTTTGCATGTCCAATCATTGATCCCCGAATTTCTACAATAAATTAGATAGGTAGCTAGTATAGTTCCCTATACACGAGTCTGTCATTGTACTGGAATAATTGTACTGGAATATAGGACGAATACCTTGAACAGATAAAAGTATAAAGAATTAAGTCAAATTGAAAATACTTTCTTTATACACGAAGAAAGATTCTGATTTGATTGATATAATAAGATCAAATGAGTTCTTTATTCATTCATTGAATGATAAATTACTACAAGCGAAGGAGATACACGATTTAAAAAAAGGAAGATCCAATATTTCACAATTGTATCTAGAATAACTGGAAAAGTGGAAACAAGACCAGATATAATTTGATCGTTATGATCCAATCCAAAATCGTTGTAGACCGAACCAATCATTAGTTCCCAACCATGGGTCGAGTGAAATCCGATCCATAAATCAGTAACTAAAAGAATAGAAAAAGCTTTTATTGTGTCACTTAAGTTATAGAGGAATTCCTGAACCCAAGAATTAAGAATGACGAGTTCTTCATTACTCAGAATAAAATAACCACTTAGAATAGCGAAACAGATTATATTTGTCGAGAAATGCAAAATGATATGGAGATCATATTCATTGTGTGCTTTGACTAATTGTATTGTTTCCTTGTGTATTTTCTATATGAAGTTTTTGTATATGCGTTTCCGGGTACTCCTTTATCATTTCGTCCAATAGGAATAGTTCTTCTAATTCTATGAATCTTTCCAGAACGTTTTTCTCTTGAATATGATTCAAAAAATTTTCGGATTGCCTGGTATTCCACCAATTAGTAACCCAAGGTTCCAGACATTTATTAAATGAGAAAGAGACCCACCAGGGCAAAAATACTATAGATGCGAGATATGGGAGGGAGGCCGATGCTTTCTTTTTTTTCATTTTTTTTTTTTCTGTGAATTGAATTGTTAATGACCTGCTTCATTCGTTGACTCTATCTGATCTGATATTTCTTTGAAGCACGAGTTGTATAACAAGGTATTGACCTATGGGTCTATTCCTTTCCTATTATTGTGTAATAATTTTATTTTTTTTTTGATTTAGAAGGAATATAGACATAGAATAAGAGTTCTTTTCGGATGAAAATGAGAAAAAAAGAAATAAATATTATTCCAGATATCTCAATTGGGCAAATTTGAACCAATTTTATTTTCATTTGTTCCTTTCGATGAATACTCGAAAACCCACTTGAAGTAACGAATCGAGTTTCGAGACGAAAAAACTCCCCCTGGATCAATTAATTCTTTCGAAATGTTTCACCGTCTAACCAGAAAAGGGTATCAATTCCAAATCTTGGGCCTAAAAAGATGAATTCTGTATTACGAAATACATGTTCGGATAGGTTTGATGAATTTATATCTATACTTATTAGATTAGATTCGTTAGTTAGATTAGACCTTTTTCTAGTATAAAAGAATGAAGAAACTTCAGTTGTATTAAAAGAGGAATTAGCAAGTTCCTTCCCCCATCTTGAGAAAATATTTATTCTTCATTTTATTCTTCACTTCAGTTCGTTTCAAAATACTTCAATTGGTACGCGCAAGAAATAGGCCAATTCGGCAGCTTTTTGTTCAATTTCTCGTGGAGTAAAATTCTCATCAGTACGAGTCAAGGGAATGGCTCCTTGGCCTCTGATTTCCATATAAAGGACACGACGAGTATAAAGACCCTCTTTAACCTCTATTCTGATTGATTGGATATCTCTCATAAAGAAGCGAAGGAAGATGCGACGATTTATTCCAGGAAATCCCCAGCGAAAAATACACACTATTCCTTCTTTTCTATCGAATCGGTCATAACCGCTACCTACATTCCACGAAATTGTGCACCACAAATACGAGCTAATGAATAGACCCGCGATCCGTAGAAAGACATCACGATCCCTTGTGGAAAAAAAAATGATTTGCTGAGATGTAAATACGGGTATCAAATTCCTACCAAGATAACTGGAAGTTCCAACCACTAAGAATCCTAGTGAACCTAAAAAAAGGATACAGGCCCAGCAAAAATTACTCGTTTTTCGAGACCCCGTTATAAGTTCTATCCATATATGTTCTGATCGCCAATTCATACTATACTAGATCCAGTGCATTCGATTGGAATTGAGCGAATAACCCAAATAAATTTGACTTTACCTTTCTTGATCCCGAAGTAACTTTCATCAACTAGCACTATTCTGATGTGAAACATTAGGAGAGTAATTGGTTAGATACATTGACTTTCTATTTAAAATATTCACTAATCCATTTTGAACCAGCTATATTCACATATACATGCATTTATGCAGATATCATATATCCGCATAACGATTCTTTCATTTGTGTGTTCGGAAAGAGCCACATATCATACCATATTACACGAGATAAATATCTGTATTATCATCCAGTGTTGAAATAAATTGATAAGATTCGGTCCCATTGGGTCTAGACAATCTTATTTTTTTGGACATGAAGAAATAAGGAAACCATTGCAATTGCCGGAAATACTAGGCCCACTAAAGGCACAAAAATAGAGGGTAAGTTGGGATCTGTCATAGAATAGGTGCCTCAATTTAATATTTCTATCTGTTTTAATATTTCTATCTATTAGAAAGATATCTTCTTATG
>NW_027021162.1:10000-30723 GCF_036884655.1 Musa acuminata AAA Group | reverse complement strand
AAGTCCGACGCTTTGATAGAGCAAAAAATTCCGAATGGAATGATTTTGAATATAGATTTATTAGTAAAAAACCTTCACCCAATTTTGAATTGTCGAAACAAGAACTTTACGTGAGAGTAGAAGCCCCAAAAGGGGAATTAGGAATTTATTTGATAGGAGATAATAGTGTTTTCCCTTGGAGATGGAAAATTCGTCCACCCGGCTTCATAAATTTGCAAATTCTTCCTCAGCTAGTTAAAAGAATGAAATTGGCTGATATCATGACGATACTAGGTAGTATAGATATCATTATGGGAGAGGTTGATCGTTGAAATGATAATTGATACGACAGAAGTACAAACTATCAATTCTTTTTCTATATCGGAATCCTTAAAAGAAGTATATGGACTCATATGGATCTTTGTACCCATTTTGACCCTTATATTGGGAATTACAATAGGGGTACTAGTAATTGTGTGGTTAGAAAGAGAAATATCTGCAGCGATACAACAACGTATTGGGCCTGAATATGCCGGCCCCTTGGGAATTCTTCAAGCTCTAGCAGATGGAACTAAACTACTTTTTAAAGAAGACCTTCTCCCATCTAGAGGAGATGTTCGTTTGTTTAGTATTGGACCGTCTATAGTGGTCATATCAATTCTACTAAGTTATTTAGTAATTCCTTTTGGGTATCGCCTCATTTTAGCCGATCTCAGTATAGGTGTTTTTTTATGGGTCGCCATTTCAAGTATTGCTCCTATTGGGCTTCTTATGTCAGGATACGGATCGAATAATAAATATTCCTTTTCAGGTGGTCTACGAGCTGCTGCTCAATCTATTAGTTATGAAATACCATTAACTCTATGTGTGTTATCAATATCTCTACGTGTGATTCGTTGAACATGAACTTTATACTTCTTTCCTAGAAGTAAAGGAAAGAAGTTGAATGTAATGTATTGAATAGGTATTTTATTTTTTATTCATCATTCGGGTCAATGAGTTAAACCAGATAGTTATATGAGTGAAACAAAACAACTTAGAAGTTTGCAGTAAGAAGATAAAATCTCATTTCATATGTACAAGAATAAAGTTGAAGTAAACATAAGCAGTGTAAACTGTTTACCCCAAGATTAAGATTCTTTCATTAGTCATCATATCTTGGAGCGGGTGTAAAAGATCAACTGTATGGAGTTTTCATTACTGTCTTGTATTTATTACCATGCCGTAGATCAATCAAAAATCAGTGGACGGTTAGGAACACCAAAGTGCACAAAGGATTAGTAATAGAGATAATGTAAGGTATCAAAAAAAGAGATATTTCTACAATTTATAAAACGAATAAAAATAGGGACTTTAAGTTGGTTTATATTTATAAATTTATAAAATATAAATTTATAAAAAAAATAAAAAAATGAATAAAGATATTGATGCATAAAATAAATAAAAGAATAGATAAGAAGAGATTCGTCCACCTCCCATGGATTTGATTCCTTCCCCTATAAAAAAACTTGCAATGCCAACCCCATTTGTAATTCCATCAATTATATATCTATCAAAAAACTGAGTTAGTTCGGTTAATCCCCTTATACCCATGGTAAAAACCTTAGTATAAAAAATATCTATGTAACCACGATTATATGACCAATTGTATATCCCATTTTTTATTTGGTCCAAGAGAATCCTTTTAGGACCACCTTTTACAAATGCATTGATAAAGTTCAAATTCCGGAAAAACGAATAAGCAGACCCATATAAGATATATGCTATGAATAGTCCGGAAATAGCTATACTTACTGAAAAAATTGCATTTGTAAAAAATTCATACCAATCCACAGAATAACTCGAATTTGGATGGAAAAGGTTTGTGAGTGGAGTTAACCATTTGGATAATATATCCAAATCTATTACTCCTTGATCAAAATGAATTCCTATTGATCCAACAAACAAAGTAAATAATACCAATATAAGCAGAGGAAATAGCATAGTATTGTCCACTTCGCGAGGGTACATAGAAGTGTACTTTTTTTCGAAAGAAGTATTAAAGTATCGTATGCATTTTTTTAGATTATTATCAATTTTATACATATCCTTTGAAAAAAAGAAGACCCTATTATTCATTGTTGATAAAGGTAAATTTCTATTGACTGCTTTGGCTACCTCCTTTCCCCATAGAGATATTGAATAGGACGAACTATTTTTTGTGCTACTGTAATCTTGAAAATGAACGCGCAAATGTCCATCAAAGGTAAGTAAATACACCCGAAACATATAAAATGCAGTCAATCCTGCTGTGAAACAAGCTATTATTGCGAAAATTGGTGAATACAACCAACTATCATTAAGAATTTCATCTTTGGACCAAAAACAAGCAAGAGGTGGAATACCGCAAATAGAAAGTGTACCCAATAAAAAAGTAGTTCTTGTAATTGGAACATATCTTCTTAAACCACCCATAAGAGCCATATTCTGACTTTTTTCTGGCGAATATCCAACAATAGGTTCCATTGAATGAATAATGGATCCGGATCCCAAAAACAATAAAGCTTTAGAATAGGCATGGGTAATCAAATGGAATAAAGCAGCTCGATAAGAACCTATACCTAGAGCTAACATAATATAACCCAATTGAGACATTGTAGAATAGGCTAAACTTCTTTTTATATCTCTTTGAGCAAGAGCCAAAGTAGCTCCTAGTAGTACTGTTATTACACCTATTAAAGATATGAAATTCATTATGTAAGGTATAGCTATGAAAATAGGAAGAAGTCGAGCTACAAGAAAAATTCCTGCTGCTACCATAGTAGCAGCGTGTATAAGAGCCGAGATGGGAGTGGGTCCTTCCATGGCATCGGGTAACCATACGTGAAGGGGGAATTGTGCGGATTTAGCAACTGCACCAATGAATAATAAAGAGGCACACAAAGTAGCAAATAAAGAACTGACACCATTATTATGGATCAAGTTATTAGTTATTTCGAACAAATCCCGAAATTCGAAACTACCTGTTATCCAATAAAAACCTAAAATTCCTAATAATAAACCAAAATCCCCTACACGGTTAGTTACAAAAGCTTTTTGACAAGCACTTGCTGCAGTCGGTCGTGTGAACCAAAATCCTATTAATAAATAGGAACACATCCCCACCAGTTCCCAAAAAATATAAATTTGTATCAAATTGGAACTGGTAACTAATCCCAACATGGAAGCATTGAAAAAACTCATATAAGCAAAAAATCTCAGATATCCTTGATCATGAGACATATAATTGTCACTATAAATAAGAACCAAGATTCCAACAGTAGTAATTAGTATTGACATAATAGAACTAAGTGGGTCGATCAAATATCCGAACTCTAAGGAAAAATCATTATTGATGGTCCAAGACCATAGATATTGATAGATAGAACTTCCATGTATTTGTTGAATAGATAAATTGGCTGAAAACCCCATAACTATACTTAACAGTAAAACACTAGGAAAAGCCCATATACGACGAATATTTTTTGTTGCTGTCGGAATCAGTAGAAGTCCAAATCCTATTGACACAGTAACTGGAAGTGGAAGAAAAGGTATTATCCATGCATATTGATATGTATGTTCCATAAGAAAACAAAATGAAATCTTTAATAATTCTACTATTCTAGTCTAGTCTTAGTAGAATATTCTATTCTGGTAATTTATAGCCATATTATATAGTATAATAAGAAAAAAGAGTTATACCAAAAGGAGTACTTGATTCTAATTATGTTTTAATAAAATTATATGTTTTAATAGGTTTAAAATATATTTTCAAACAGGTTTTAAATATATTTTTTAATAGGTTTTAAATATATTTTTTAATAGGTTTTAAACATATTCGAAAATGCTTTTTTTAAAACTATTCTACCAGGGAATAAGTATAGATAATGACTAAAAGGAACAATCTATTTTGAACAAAACAATACATGTCTTTCACATACAACGATAAAAACTGGTAACCCTTTTTGAATGGCAGTTCCCAAAAAGCGTACTTCTATGTCAAAAAAACGTATTCGTAAAAATATTTGGAAAAAAAAAGGATTTTTAGCTGCAGTAAAGGCTTTTTCCTTAGCGAAATCGGTTTCCACCGGACGTTCAAAAAGTTTTTTTGTGCAACAAACAAATAATAAAGTCTTGGAATAATCGGAATTGACATACCCGAAGAACTTCGAATTTTTTAAGATGAACGATTCACATTAATTAATGTATTGAACTCCTCAATATCAATATGAGTTAGAACTAGCTGTTGTAGTATGTAGATGTGGTATGTAGAATAAAGGTATGTATATCGAATTCTGAATATTTTTTCTATCTACTTTTTTCACAATAGAAAAATATTTTTCTATTGTGAAAAGTAGAGTATGATTACGATAGAAATGAAAATTCTTTTGTTTCTTATATGCCTAACAAAAACCTAATTAGTTTGGTAAATCTTACCATTATGCATTATATATATAATGAAGAGACCATTATATATAATATGAAGAGTATTAATACTCTAATGATACTAAGGAATGATACTAAGGTGTCGAAATCGTTAGAAAATTTCAAATTCTTTTGATTTAGTGATGAAATTGTTATACATATGAAATCCTGGTTATTTAATCTTCTTCATTGAAAAAAAAAATATTTTTTTTTTCATTTTGTTTGAATCTATGAAATCAAATCGGATAAATAAAAAACGAATCAAAAAATAGAAAATGAACAATTCTTAGTTCTATACCTCGACAGACAACAAAACTATTGAGTTCTAACTGTTTTGGAAGAACTTAGTTTCTAGTACGCGAAAGTTTATTATTAAAACTAAACTTACTAAAACTAAACTTACTTTATTATTAAAACTAAACTTACAATGATCCCAACTAAAGATTCTTTTTTTGAATAGAGATTCAAATAGGAATTTAAATGAATTTTGATTTATCGATTCTAATGTTTACTAAACTATATTGAATCCTTGATTCTCGACGATTCAACATGAATTGACTATTATTATTTCAAGTAAGCCGCCATGGTGAAATTGGTAGACACGCTGCTCTTAGGAAGCAGTGCTAGAGCATCTCGGTTCGAGTCCGAGTGGCGGCATCCTTGAAATCCTAGAAAATAAATCCTCTAAAAGAGACACAATGGATCCTATAATGTATTCAATTCTCGATTTAAATTCTCTAATGGGACCCCTTTTTATGATATTTACAACTTTAGAACATATATTAACTCATATCTCTTTTTCGATAATTTCAATTGTGATTACGATTCATTTAATGATCTTATTAGTCCGCGAAATCGTAGGATTGCGTGATTCATTGGAAAAAGGGATGATAGCCACTTTTTTCTCTATAACAGGATTATTAGTTTCTCGTTGGATTTCTTCAGGACATTTTCCGTTAAGTAATTTATACGAGTCATTAATCTTCCTTTCGTGCAGTTTCTCCATTATTCATATGATTTCCAAGATGGGGAACCATAAAAATGATTTAAGCACAATAACCGCACCAAGTACCATTTTTACACAAGGCTTTGCCACGTCGGGTTTTTTAACTGAAATGCATCAATCCGCAATATTAGTACCTGCTCTACAATCTCAGTGGTTAATGATGCACGTAAGTATGATGTTATTAAGCTATGCAGCTCTTTTATGCGGATCACTATTATCAGTCGCTCTTCTAGTCATTACATTTCGAAAAAACATCGATATTTTTTGTAAAGGTAATAATTTCTTAATTAAACCATTTTTCTTTGGTGAGATTCAATATTTGAATGAAAAAAGAAGTGTTTTTAAAAACACTTCTTTTCTTTCATTTCGAAATTATTATAAATATCAATTGACTCAACGTTTGGATTATTGGAGTTATCGTGTCATTAGTTTAGGATTTACCTTTTTAACCATAGGCATTCTTTGTGGAGCAGTATGGGCTAATGAGGCATGGGGATCTTATTGGAATTGGGACCCCAAAGAAACTTGGGCTTTTATTACTTGGACCATATTCGCGATTTATTTACATACTAGAACTAGAATACATATTAGAAGTAGAACAAATCAAAGTTTGCAAAGTATGAATTCGGCACTTGTGGCTTCTATAGGATTTCTTATAATTTGGGTATGTTATTTTGGAATCAATCTATTAGGAATAGGTCTACATAGTTATGGTTCATTCACATTAACATCTACTTGAATAAACTACACAGATAAATAATTGAATAAACTACATAAAGAATACATAAGAACATCATCCCATATATATATAAAAAGCTTCTTGTTTGTGCGAGTTTTTGAGAACCGTTTGAATCATTCCTTATTCAAAACGGTTCTCAAAAACTCAAAATGCATCTCATTACAATTCTAATTCACTTTATTCTTTTGCATTGTACAGCGAACGATTTTAAAAATCTTAAAATCAAAGACAAAAATTATATTTCCGTATTATTAATGAAAGACTATCGATGAAAGTAATTAGATAGGATAGCTTGCACCCTGTCAACTGATAGCGAGAGAACGAAATCCGGATAAATACCAATACCTATTACGGGTAGAAAGATACAGATTGAAACAAATAGTTCTCGTGGTCCAGAATCCGCAAAATTAGAGTTTGGAACATTGAATAGCTTGTATCCATAGAACATCTGACGTAACATAGATAATAAATAAATAGGAGTTAATATCATTCCAATTGCCATTACAAAAGTAATTAGCATTTTTGGCATTAAAAGGTATTTTGGACTAGTAATTATTCCAAAAAATACTAATAATTCCGCAACAAAACCACTCATTCCTGGCAATGCAAGAGAAGCCATCGAAAAACTACTGAACATGGTAAATAGTTTTGGCATTGGGATCGATACCCCCCCCATTTCGTCGAGATAAACAAGACGTATTCTATCACAACTCGTTCCTGCCAAGAAAAAAAGCGCAGCACCAATAAATCCATGAGAGAGTATTTGTAAAATGGCACCGTTGAGTCCCATTCCGGTTATAGAACCAATTCCTATAATTGTGAAACCCATGTGAGATACAGAGGAATAGGCTATTCTTTTTTTTAAATTCCGTTGACCGAGAGAGGTTGAAGCTGCATAGATTATTTGAATCGTTCCCACTATTACCAACCAGGGAGAAAATATAGAATGAGCGTGGGGTAATAATTCCATATTGATCCGAATAAGTCCATATGCGCCCATTTTTAATAAGATTCCAGCTAGAAGCATACATGTACTGTAATGTGCTTCTCCATGGGTATCTGGTAACCACGTATGTAGGGGTATAATCGGCGATTTGACAGCATAAGCAATAAGGAATCCAAAATATAATATTATTTCCAATGCCACAGGATATGATTGATTAGTTAATTTTGAAAAATCTAATGTGGGTTCATTAGGGCCATATAAACCCATACCTAGAACTCCTATTAAGAGAAAAATGGAGCCCCCCGCAGTGTACAAAATAAACTTTGTGGCCGAGTAGAGACGTTTCTTTCCCCCCCACATGGATAAAAGTAAATAAACAGGAATTAATTCTAACTCCCACAGCATGAAAAAAAGTAAAAGGTCTCTAGAAGAAAATAATCCTATTTGACCGCTGTACATTGCTAACATGAGAAAATAGAACAATCGCGAATTTCGAGTAACTGGCCAAGCCGCTAAGGTAGCTAAAGTGGTGATAAATCCTGTCAGTAAAATAGGTCCTATGGAAAGCCCATCGATTCCCAGTCTCCAGTGAAAATCAAAAACATCTATCCATTTTAAATCTTCCTCCAATTGGGTTAATGGATCGTCCAATTGGAAATGATAACAGAAAACATAGGTTGTTAGAAGGAGTTCCAACGAGCATATACATATAGCATACCACCTAAACATCTTATTTCCTTTATGAGGAAGAAAGAAAATGGAAGAACCGACGGATATCGGCAAAACAACAAGTATTGTTAACCAAGGAAAATAACTCGTGATAAAGACAAGATACGTTTGACCAGAAAAACCCGTGCTCGGAATAGAATAATATATTTTCTCGAGTACGGGCTTTTGTCGGTAAAGAGGAATCAATTGATTCAAGTGGATTTTTTTGTAACGTATCAATAACCTAGACCCATGCTGCGAGTTGTTTCATATGATAAATAAACACGGACACTCAAAAAATCCGTGGGGCAGGCGGATTCACATCTCTTACAACCCACACAGTCCTCGGTTCTTGGTGCGGAAGCAATTTGCTTAGCTTTACATCCGTCCCAAGGTATCATTTCCAATACGTCTGTGGGGCAGGCTCGTACACATTGAGTACACCCTATACATGTATCATAAATTTTTACTGAATGTGACATTGGATCTATAAATTCCAGATTTTAACATCAAAAATTTTCAATCTGGTAGAAAATTAGTATTTATATTATAGACACCAGACGAAGCAGTGGTTTATTAAAATTTTAAGAATCAATATATTTCTAAATCTGTTCATGAGAAAAAGCCAAGAGACTTTGATTTCCGTTTCAAAAATCATGATCATACGAGTCACATGTGTAAATAAAAATTGGCCGACAAAACAAATTGATCAATCATTCAAATCAATATTTCAATATTCATATTTTCAATATGAAATATGAATATATAAAAATAAAACTAAATTAGTAATTTAATTTATTTTCGTAATATGATTAACATATTATTATTTAATAATATTATTTTTATTATTTTATTATAATATTTATAATATTATGCAGTATATTATTATATAATACATTTATATTATTATATAATACATTAAAAATACATTAAAAACATTAAAATTTAAATACATTAAAATTAAATAAAATAAACAAATAAAAAACGAAATAAAAAAATTATAATACCAATTAAATTAAGAATATAATTATTTTTCATTAATGGAATATGAAAGTGAAAGAATAGAAATAGAAAAATATTCCAATTTCATTTATATTTTCTTATGCTTTATCATGTTGTGTGGTGTCTTGATTTATATGATCATTATAACTGATTATTCAATATATGATCATGATAATTATCACTAATTATTCAACAAATTCGATTGATTGATACGAGTTGATTTTCTGTTTCGATGAATCGACGAAACAATAGCTAGACCAATAGCTGCTTCAGCAGCTGCAACAGCTATAATAAAGATTGAGAAAATGTTTCCTTTTAATTGGCGACTATCAAATATATCAGAAAATGTTACAAGATTAATATTAACCGAATTTAGTATAAGCTCAAGACACATAAGTGCTCTAACCATGTTTCGACTTGTGATCAATCCATAGAGACCGATAGAAAATAAATAAACACTCAAAAAAAGTACATGCTCGAACATCATTGACTAACTCCTTATCAATCTCGATTCATTTCAATATGAACAATTGAAGCGATTCGATTTTTTATTTATTTAGAACTTCTAAAATTCTAAAAACTTTTTAATTCTTTTAAAATTCTAAGTATTTATTATTGGCGAGCCATAGTAATTGCACCTATCAAGGAAACTAAAAGAATTATAGAAATTAGTTCAAAGGGAAGATAAAAATCTGTCGATAAATGAATCCCAATTTGTTGAACGTTACTTATTAGGTCCTGTTCTATAATCTGGTTTGATCTTGTAGTCCAAATAATTCCGTACCATGACGTATCTGGTATAGTAGTAATTAGTGAAAAAAGAATACTTGTACAAACCAGTGAAGTGACTCCATCTCCAATGGTCCAAAAATACGAATCATTGGAATATTCTGAACCATTCATGAACATTACCGCAAATATGATTAAGACATTTACGGCTCCCACATAAATAAGTAGCTGTGCGGCAGCTACAAAAAAAGAGTTCGATGGAATGTAGAATAAGGATATACAAACAAGAACCAATCCCAATGAAAAAGCAGAATAAATAGGATTGGTAAGTAATACTACCCCCAGACCCCCTAATATAAGAACTGACCCCAGAAATGCTACAAGAATATCATGTATTGGTCCAGGTAAATCCATTATGTATAATATGTAAAAAAAAAAATATATAAGTCAAATCATGACCTTACTAAATGGTCCAGGAAAGGAAAAGGGTTACCCCATTTTTATTGTATATGATATGTTCCTAATTGAATTAAATCTTAATATGGATTAATTTAATATTAATTTTATATATAGATATAATTATTTTATTGGGCCAATCCTACTTACTTTTTATCCAAAAGAAAAAGAATAAAAAAAGTAGTTGAAATTGTATATTTCGAAATTCCCGTGATAAAAATATTATAAGTTTAAATCAAAGAGTGATTCTCACCAATCTATAGTTACTAATTAAATCTATAGTTACTAATTATTATTTGTAGTTACTGACCAACCAAAATAAAAAAGTTTTGATCTTTTATATCAAAACAAAATCTTAGTAATCGGTAATCGTTCTTGAATCAAAGGGTTTATCTTTATCTATTTTGATTTGAGTCGAATTCATAACTGTTTGAATTGTGTAATCTTCAATTACTGACATTGGTAACCGACTCAAAGCAATTTGATTATAATTCAATTCGTGACGATCATAAGTAGAAAGCTCATATTCTTCAGTCATTGATAAACAGTTTGTTGGACAATACTCGACACAGTTACCACAAAATATACAGACCCCGAAATCAATACTATAATTAAGCAATTGTTTCTTTTTCATATCTCTTTCCAATCTCCAATCAACAACAGGTAGATCTATTGGGCATACACGAACACATACTTCGCAAGCAATACATTTATCAAATTCAAAGTGAATTCGACCACGAAAACGTTCTGACGTAATTGATTTCTCATAAGGATATTGAATAGTTACAGGTAAACGGTTTGTGTGGGATAAGGTAATTATGAAACTTTGACCAATATACCTTGCAGCTCGTATTGTTTGTTGACCATAATTCATGAACCCAGTTACCATGGGAAACATATTGTAGATATCCATAAATAAATTGATGTTTCTTTCTCTTGTTTGAAAGAGGTTATGAATCTAGAATATCGTTATCGTATTCTGTTATTTTATAGTGAAACAAGTTGGGAAGAAGTTGTCAATAATAGATTACCCAAAGAAATAGGTAAAAGAAATTTCCATCCAAGATTTAATAGCTGGTCCATTCTCATCCTAGGTAAAGTCCATCTTGTTGTGATAGAAATGAACAGAAACAAATAAGCTTTAACTAATGTAATAAAGATACCAATTGTCATTCCAAAGACTCCAGCTATTTTTTTTATTCCGAAAAGCTCAGGAATGGATATGTACGGAATAGATAAATTCCACCCACCTAAGTAAAGAACCGTTACGAATAACGAAGAAGCTAATAGATTTAGGTAAGAAGCAAGATAAAATAAACCAAATCTGATACCAGAATATTCGGTTTGATAACCTGCTACTAATTCCTCCTCTGCTTCTGGTAAATCAAAGGGCAATCTCTCACATTCAGCTAGAGAAGAAATTATGAAAACTATAAATCCTATGGGCTGACGCCATAGATTCCACCCCCAAAAGCCATATTTGGACTGTGCTTCAACTATATCAACTGTACTTGAACTGTTAGATAATTATAGTCGATAATAACATTACTGTTTCCATCGCTATTCCAAAACCGTACATGAGACCTCAGCTTCATACGGCTCCTCTATGGCCACAAATAAATGTAAGGACTAGTTCGATATTATCACCCCTTTTCTTTTGGGATAACTAGAATAAAGATATATCAGAGAGTCCGAAATTAAACCAATGGAATTCCGTTTGCTAGAATAAGAAAAAGTGCTTCGGAATTAATCTCATCCCTTATGATAATAAAAATGTATTTTTCTTTGTTCGGTAATAACTCAGCCCTTCAATAAAATACTCGTTATATCAATAAATCTAAAGAATTTAAAGAATTAGGAATTAGTCCATTAATTGTGATAGGAATTCCACCCATATGGATGGGAAAAAAGAATAAATAAATATCTTTTTTTTATTAATTCGATTATTACATTCCATTTCTTTTGTTCCTGTTCTTCTATCTCAGAAGAGGGTACTTTGAAAAAAAAAGAATAAGGGATTAATTCGTTCTGGATAGTCATTTCTTTAATCAGTGAATAGGAGCATACTCTAGATCGGAATCGTAGGGAAGTACTGCTTGATCATTTCTACCAACTTAAAGTCCCTATTTTTATTCGTTTTATAAATTGTAGAAATATCTCTTTTTTTGATACCTTACATTATCTCTATTACTAATCCTTTGTGCACTTTGGTGTTCCTAACCGTCCACTGATTTTTGATTGATCTACGGCATGGTAATAAATACAAGACAGTAATGAAAACTCCATACAGTTGATCTTTTACACCCGCTCCAAGATATGATGACTAATGAAAGAATCTTAATCTTGGGGTAAACAGTTTACACTGCTTATGTTTACTTCAACTTTATTCTTGTACATATGAAATGAGATTTTATCTTCTTACTGCAAACTTCTAAGTTGTTTTGTTTCACTCATATAACTATCTGGTTTAACTCATTGACCCGAATGATGAATAAAAAATAAAATACCTATTCAATACATTACATTCAACTTCTTTCCTTTACTTCTAGGAAAGAAGTATAAAGTTCATGTTCAACGAATCACACGTAGAGATATTGATAACACACATAGAGTTAATGGTATTTCATAACTAATAGATTGAGCAGCAGCTCGTAGACCACCTGAAAAGGAATATTTATTATTCGATCCGTATCCTGACATAAGAAGCCCAATAGGAGCAATACTTGAAATGGCGACCCATAAAAAAACACCTATACTGAGATCGGCTAAAATGAGGCGATACCCAAAAGGAATTACTAAATAACTTAGTAGAATTGATATGACCACTATAGACGGTCCAATACTAAACAAACGAACATCTCCTCTAGATGGGAGAAGGTCTTCTTTAAAAAGTAGTTTAGTTCCATCTGCTAGAGCTTGAAGAATTCCCAAGGGGCCGGCATATTCAGGCCCAATACGTTGTTGTATCGCTGCAGATATTTCTCTTTCTAACCACACAATTACTAGTACCCCTATTGTAATTCCCAATATAAGGGTCAAAATGGGTACAAAGATCCATATGAGTCCATATACTTCTTTTAAGGATTCCGATATAGAAAAAGAATTGATAGTTTGTACTTCTGTCGTATCAATTATCATTTCAACGATCAACCTCTCCCATAATGATATCTATACTACCTAGTATCGTCATGATATCAGCCAATTTCATTCTTTTAACTAGCTGAGGAAGAATTTGCAAATTTATGAAGCCGGGTGGACGAATTTTCCATCTCCAAGGGAAAACACTATTATCTCCTATCAAATAAATTCCTAATTCCCCTTTTGGGGCTTCTACTCTCACGTAAAGTTCTTGTTTCGACAATTCAAAATTGGTGTGAAGGTTTTTTACTAATAAATCTATATTCAAAATCATTCCATTCGGAATTTTTTGCTCTATCAAAGCGTCGGACTTCTAAATTCTCATAGGGTCCTCCAGGAATTCCTTCTAGAGCCTGTTGAATTATTTTTATAGATTCCCTCATTTCACCGATTCGTACTAAATAACGAGCTAACGAATCTCCTTCTTTTTGCCATTGGACTTCCCAATCGAATTCATTGTAACACTCATAATTATCAATTTTACGAAGATCCCATTGTGTTCCAGAAGCTCGTAACATCGGTCCTGATAAACCCCAATTTATTGCTTCCTCTCCACCAATAATGCCCACTCCTTCGACTCGCTCCAAAAAAATGGGATTTCGCGTAATGAGTTTTTGATATTCAACAATTCCTGTTAAAAAATAATCGCAAAAATCCAAACATTTATCTATCCAGCCATAAGGTAGATCGGCAGCTACTCCTCCGATGCGGAAATAATTATGCATCATTCGCATACCTGTGGCGGCTTCGAATAAATCATATATCAATTCTCTCTCTCTGAAAATATAGAAAAAGGGAGTCTGCGCGCCGATATCCGCCATAAAAGGCCCAAGCCATAACAAATGAGAAGCTATACGGCTCAGCTCCAGCATAATTACTCTGATATAGCTAGCCCTTTTAGGTACTTGAACATTTTCCAGTTGTTCTGGTGCATTTACCGTTATTGCCTCTGTGAACATAGTAGCTAAATAATCCCAACGTGTTACATAAGGCAGATATTGTATAATTGTTCGGTTTTCCGCTATTTTTTCCATCCCTCTGTGTAAATAGCCCAATATGGGTTCACAGTCAATAACATCTTCACCATCGAGAGTAACGATCAGTCGAAGAACACCATGCATTGATGGGTGGTGAGGACCCATATTAACTATCATGAAATCTTTTTTTGTAGCCGGTACAGTCATATCTTTTCTTCCTTAATTCATTATTTCATGAATTCCTCAAAAAAGTAGGAGGTTCATCAAAATAAAAAATCTAATAACTACTATACTAATTCAAACGATTTAATTAACGATTTTTTGGCTCCCGAATATCCAACTGGTCAATTAATTTCTTATAACGCGCTCTATTTTTCTTTGACAAATAAGCCAGCAGACGTTGACGTTTTCTCAGAATTTTTTGTAGACCTCTTTGTGATAAAAAATCTCTTTTGTGCAATTCCAAATGTGAAGTAAGTCTTCGTATCTTATTGGTGAAACTTAATACTTGAAATTCAACAGAACCCCTGTTTTCTTCTTTTTCTTCTTGTGGAAGAAGTGAAATGAATGAATTTTTGACCATAAAACTTTTTTTATCTTTTTCTTTTCTTTCTTTTCCATGCCATGGATTTTACCGATCAGGAAAAATAAAATAATAATTATTATATTATGTCAATTTTTTTTAATCTAGTACACGCAAAAATTTAGATTTATCCGTTTCTATCTAAATCAAATTTTCCATTTGATTTAGATAGAAAAGAAAAGGATAATATATTTCTGCATTTACGAAAGAGAATGATTTCTTTGCACCTAAAAAGATTCTGTAGATTTCTTTCTAGATTCAATTGAATTGATACACAAGTAAATACGTATCATGTACCAGAACGTAACACACCATATGCGTACATCTTTCGGTTTTTATTTACTGAAAACGGCATGTGATATATAGGAAATATACTATTAAATAATTCTGAATCGTGGATACATACGTATCCTTGACATACTGAAACGACTACCATTATTGGTATCAAACCAATAGCGATTCATACAAGCTAAATCTTCTAATCGGTAATTGGGCCAAAGAAACAATTTGCATTTAATTAATTTATTTAAATCCGTATTAAGACGTTTGTCCTCATTCAAAAATTGTTCAGAGTTTCTTATGTTGTTTTCGTTGCAAAATACTGGATTTCTATTCACAATATCCCGATTATGAGAGTTGAAACAAATTAGAATTCTCAATTCTCTACGACGTCTAGGAGATAGAATATTTTCAGGAACAAAGAAATTATAATGATCTTGATCCCCATTCACAAATATATTGCCATGTCGTCCAGTGGATTTTTTCAAATTATTCTTATCAACATATCTTTTCTTTATGTATTTTCTATTAATTTGGTGTTTACTCTTATCGATCAATGAAATACTTATGGTTTGATATATAATGAATTTTCCATCCCTTCTTAAAGATAGACGAATTGGTTCGATAATTAATATTCCCCTTTTTATTAATTCTGTAAGAGCTAGATCTTTCTGAATCAGCATTACATCCAGATGCATCTCTCCTCTTTGAATCGAGGATATAGCAATTTCCCTTGGATTTATCAATCTAAGTAGGAGACAATATATCCTAACATTATTAATAATTTTTTGATTCAAGGGGTCATCCCATCTTAATTGAAAAATAAAATATTTTTTCAGGAACAAATCTAGTTCTCCTTCCTTATTTTTCTTGGATTGTTTTTTTTTTTTTTTACCTTTTTTAATGTTTGATCTCGTGCAATCCTCTTCAAGATATTCCTTTTGGTTTTGTTTTTGTGGATCTGATACAAGATTTGATTGACCCTCTTTTTCTTGGTTGGAATTTTGAAATTCTATTTTAACGGAATCTTTGATGTTTTGATTTTGACTAATATTTTTTTTATTTTGATTTTGACTAATATTTTTTTTATTTTGATTTTGACTAATATTTTTTTTATTTTGATTTTGACTAATATTTTTTTTATTTTGATTTTGACTAATATTTTTTTTATTTTGATTTTGACTAATATTTTTTTTATTTTGATTTTGACTAATATTTTTTTTATTTTGATTTTGACTAATATTTTTTTCATTTTGATTTTGACTAATATTTTTTTCATTTTGATTTTGACTAATATCATTTTCATAATAAATATTAGAAAGAAGTAATTTGATTGGTATGATCCACGGTTTAATCTTATATGCATCAAAAGGTAACACAAATTCTGGGAAGAACCAAGGTTCTAGATTTGATATGGTAGAATAATTTCGATTCATTCCCATCCAATCAAAAATTTTTTTTTGATGAGTCTTAGTCTTAGTATTTTTATTAGTATTTTTATAAATTTCGGTACCGATATACATATCGGTCCAGTCCTCAATATCACTATTGTTCTCAATATCACTATTGTTCTCAATATCACTATTGTTCTCAATATCACTATTGTTTCTAAGGCAAAAATGAAGAATTCTATAATCCAAATATTTTCTATCCAGATTTTTATGGGTATCAATAAAATATCCTTTTTTTAGGTAATCATCAATAGTCATATTTAGCAATACATAAAACGATTCGGGTTTCAGTGTGTATGAGTCCTTACTATCCCCATAATTTATATATTCATGTGATAAAAGATCATATCTGTAGTGTTTTTTAAATTTTTCTTTTTGACTCATCGATAAATCCACTGCACAAAAATTTTCATTCATGTAATGAATTAATCGGTCTTTTTCTTTTTTATATGAATACAATTTCATTGATTCTTTATTTTGAATAGTACAACGTTGATTGACTCTATTTCGCCATTTTTTCGGTACTAATCGAGACCATTTGCTCCGAGAAAAATTATATTGATAATGACCCTTTAACCAGTTTTTCCATTTATTCATTCCAGACTTATTAATTTTCTTATGCCTTGATTTGGAATCAAACCTTGATTTGGAATCAAATATTCCTCGTGTCATACAATAATACTTTATCTTGTCTTTAATAAAAGGATAGGTCCCGTGATCGTGATATTGAAGTACAGATCTCAGGTGATGGTTGTTAAATAATTGGGTTTGTGACAATTTGTAAAATACATATGCTTGGGACAAGGAAGATAAGTCGTGATAAGTGTTTAAATCATTTCTAATATTAGGATTAGAAAAGGACTTTTTTATAGTCGAAATAAAGTTCATTGTATCTTGATCTGTTTCATCAATTCCTTCTTGATTTCTTTCATCGTTGTAAATGGATTCATTGATAATTGTTTTTTTTAAAAGTTGTGCATTAACCTTAGAAATGGTAACCATACATTGCAAGATATCTATGTATATTTTTTCAATGAAAGATTTCATAAAATAATGTGATTTGCGTATTAATCGGGTATTTTTTCTTTGAAGTATCTGCCAAATATGTTTTTGTAATTCCGGTCTTTTATCATGATAGGCTAGAACTATTTTCTTCTTGTCTTTTGTGATTCCTTCTATTTGATTCCTTATTGTGATTGTCTTATCAGCAAGATCTTTCATTTTTTTTTCTATGAGTAAATAATTTGTCCAATTCATAGATCGAATTTGAATGGTCGATTCGTGAATAATCTGATTATTTTTTTTTGAATCTTTTGCATTTTCATTTGGTTCATGTACTTTTCCCTTCCTCAATTCAAATAAAGAAATTTGGTTCACTTTTTCAAGTTTCTTCATTATTCGTTTTAGAACTAGAACTGTTCGTTTTAGAACTAGAACTATTCGTTTTAGAACTAGAACTATTCGTTTTAGAACTCGTTTTAGAACTCGTTTTAGAACTAGAACTATTTTGATGACCCATCTTTTTTTTTCTTTTGAAACTTTTAGAGAGTTCTTTTTTACTTTTCTAATTTTTTTTTTGAGTTCCTTATATATGGGTTCAAAAAAAGAAGGTTGCTTTCGGGGAGAACCAAAAGGGAGTTCCGTTTCCATTCCCCAAACTGTTAAAAAACAAAAATTTTCTTTTTTTCCTTTTTTTTTCATTGGATCTCCATGATGAGATCGTATTTTAGATCTTCGCCAAGGTTTTAAACGAAAAGGAAATAAAATCTTTATCTGAATACCATCTGTTAACCAATCTTGGGGAAATTCTGTTTCTGATAATGGAACACCATTATAGGTGCATTTAACATGTATTTCTCTATTCCATTCCTTCAAATCCTCATACCACTCGGGGAATTGGAATAATAACATACGTCCAATATTTTTAGCTATTATCAATGAAGGCAATACAATGTTTTTTCTAAAAAAAGATTGGGTTATCAGCATCAAACCTCTTATTGCTTGAGCAAATATAATGCTATCCCAAATTTCTGATATTGTTATCCGTTCATCTTCCTCTTTTTTTTTTTTCTCCTCGTCTTTTTTTTTCCCAGTGTTTGTCTCTTCCTCTTCCTCCTCAAAGTCGGAAGTTTCGGATTCTGGGTTTCCCCCCACGGAATTCCTAAAAATAAGATTAATTATTCGATATCTATATCTATCAAAAAAAGAAAAAAAAAAGACTTTGTCTATTCGATCCAAAAAAAGCGGGGAATGAACATTTGTTTGAAATATTTCCCAAATAACTGTTTTACGTCTTTGAGCACGCATGGATCCTTGGATTATACCCCGATTAAAATCTGGTTGTTGCGAATAACGTATCAAAGCCACCTCTTCTGCTTCTGCTTCTGCTTCTGCTTCTGCTTCTGCTTGATCAATATTATCAGTATCGGTATCCAGATTTTTATCAGTATAGATCACCACCCGTTTCGCTTTTCTTGAACAAATTTCATAATCTTCCTTCTGTTCTTCTCCATTTTCTTGATCCAGTCCTTCTAATTCATCGGTCAATTTGTATGACCATCGAGGAACCTTTTTACTGATTTCTTCTATTCCAATGGATTTTTTTTCTTCTATTCCAATGGATTTTTTTTCTTCTATTCCAATGGATTTTTTTTCAGTTGTTGTTTGATCATTTGGATTGGTTGTAATTATGTCGAATACAAATCTCAAGGATTTTGCTTTACTTTCTGAATTAATTCTTCTTTCTTCTTCCAATAAAAATAAAGAAGATTCATCGATTGACGTTAAGAAATTAACAATATAATTAAATGATGATTTCTCATCAAGCGGATTCTTTTCATGTTCAAATTCTCGAGAATTTTTAGAAATAGGAAAGAGCCCATGAATCTTATTTATCCAAAACGTTTCTATGGAATCTACATCTTCTTCTTCTGTAGAAGTAATTAAATCATTTGTAGAAGTAATTAAATCATTTGTAGAAGTAATTAAATCATTCATGATTGTATGTGAATAGAATTTTTTTATTGTTCTTATTGTTCCACGATACGGTCCGCTCAAAAAAGGATCATACGCTTTTGGCAAGTATTCTTGCTCATTCTCATCGTTGCATAATCTGGTCCTTTTTTCAAGTATATCTAGAGCAAGAGATATCCTTTCTTCTTCTTCTTCTTCTTCTTCTTCTTCTAGAGTTTTTATTCGACTTATCAATTCATTGCTCAAGTTGTATTTTTTTTGCTCATTGGTAGAAACCCAATAATCATATAGGTCTTCATGGGAAAATTTTTCTGTCATGTACAAAGACATTTTGCGTTCTATCATTTCCGAAAAAGTTGATAAACTAGGCGGATATGTAAAAGATATTATTTGTTTTCCATCACTTGAACACGTATAAAAAAAATATTGTGACATTTCATTTTGTACACTATTTTCAAATCGATTATTTTTTATATATCGCAATGGACGATTCCACCGCTTATAATCGAAAAGAAAAGTTACAATAGGTTTTTCAAAGTCAAAGCAGAAAAAAGTCTTTTCATTTTTCTCTTCTTCAAGTCTTCCCAATTCCCAATTATCTTGATAGGTATCAAGATAAGAATCTTCGTAAACTGGGCTATCTTTATCGCATGTGTCTTTAAAGTGAAAGTGGAATTCATGCTTTGTTTTTTCCTTTCCATTCACTCGGATCTCTTCCGTTTCATCTATTTTGTCCGGATCCTCCTTTTCTTCCGAATAAAGGGAAGGGTCTTTTTCGGTGGATCCCTCTTGTTCCTGTTTAGTCTCCTTCCTTTCGGAAGTTGTTTCTACATCGCTTTCTTCCTCACTTTCTACATCGCTTTCTTCCTCACTTTCTCCCCTTTCTTCCTTTTCTGAGGTTTCTTTCAGTTTCTTAGTGACAATAGGCGACGGCATTCTGCCTAAATAGTAGACACAGGTGATAAATAAGAGAATACTAAAAATTCGAGCCATAGAATTTCTCAATTCTGACACAAGGTACCTATTAGATTTAGCAAGGTACCTATTAGATTTAGATCGAATAGAATGATTTTGCCGTATCCAGAATAATACCAATCCAACCCATTTCATGAAGAAAATGTAACCAATTAACCAACCAATAAAACTACTTGTTACAAATAACATCTTGTTGTTGCATCGAAACATATAAATGTTGACTAATCTGGCTAACGTTGAACTTGGTAAAATGAAATGGTTGAATAATTGAAAAATGAGATTATTCAGGAATACACATTGAATGCTGAGATTACGCATTGAATTTCTGGTAGTAGACCC
>NW_027021161.1:7500-10000 GCF_036884655.1 Musa acuminata AAA Group | reverse complement strand
GGTGACCGTCGTGAGCGGAGCAAAACGTCAGCCATCTCAGCACCTTGGAACCCCCCGGGTGGCACAGGGCTGGATGGGGCTTTCGTATAGCAGGGACGGTGCTGCCTCACGCTTCGCTCGCTGTTCGCCGCTCGCCGCTCGCTCGCGCAACCTAAAATGGCCAGTTTTGGCCCGTTTTTGGGCTGTTTTGGCCTGTTTTTGGTCCGTTCTTGCGTGGCACGGCGACCGTCGTGAGCGGAGCAAAACGTCAGCCATCTCAGCACCCTGGAACCCCCCGGGTGGCACAGGGCTGGATGGGGCTTTCGTATAGCAGGGACGGTGCTGCCTCTCGCTTCGCTCGCTGTTCGCCGCTCACCGCTCGCTCGCTCAGCCAAAAATGGCCAGTTTTGGCCCGTTTTTGGGCTGTTTTGGCCTGTTTTTGGTCCGTTCTTGCATGGCGCGGTGACCGTCGTGAGCGGAGCAAAACGTCAGCCATCTCAGCACCCTGGAACCCCCCGGGTGGCACAGGGCTGGATGGGGCTTTCGTATAGCAGGGACGGTGCTGCCTCACGCTTCGCTCGCTGTTCGCCGCTCGCCGCTCGCTCGCGCAGCCAAAAATGACCAGTTTTGGCCCGTTTTTGGGCTGTTTTGGCCTGTTTATGGTCCGTTCTTGCGTGGTGCGGTGACCGTCGTGAGCGGAGCAAAACGTCAGCCATCTCAGCACCCTGGAACCCCCCGGGTGGCACAGGGCTGGATGGGGCTTTCGTATATAGCAGGGACGGTGCTGCCTCTCGCTTCGCTCGCTGTCCGCCGCTCGCCGCTCGCTCGCGCAGCCAAAAATGGCCAGTTTTGGCCCGTTTTTGGGCCGTTTTGGCCAGTTTTTGGCCTGTTCTTGCATTGCGCGGTGACCGTCGAGAGCGGAGCAAAACGTCAGCCATCTCAGCACCCTGGAACCCCCCGGGTGGCACAGGGCTGGATGGGGCTTTCGTATAGCAGGGACGGTGCTGCCTCTCGCTTCGCTCGCTGTCCGCCGCTCGCCGCTCGCTCGTGCAGCCAAAAATGGCCAGTTTTGGCCCGTTTTTGGGCCGTTTTGGCCAGTTTTTGGCCTGTTCTTGCATTGCGCGGTGACCGTCGAGAGCGGAGCAAAACGTCAGCCATCTCAGCACCCTGGAACCCCCCGGGTGGCACAGGGCTGGATGGGGCTTTCGTATAGCAGGGACGGTGCTGCCTCTCGCTTCGCTCGCTGTCCGCCGCTCGCCGCTCGCTCGTGCAGCCAAAAATGGCCAGTTTTGGCCCGTTTTTGGGCCGTTTTGGCCAGTTTTTGGCCTGTTCTTGCATTGCGCGGTGACCGTCGAGAGCGGAGCAAAACGTCAGCCATCTCAGCACCCTGGAACCCCCCGGGTGGCACAGGGCTGGATGGGGCTTTCGTATAGCAGGGACGGTGCTGCCTCTCGCTTCGCTCGCTGTCCGCCGCTCGCCGCTCGCTCGTGCAGCCAAAAATGGCCAGTTTTGGCCCGTTTTTGGGCCGTTTTGGCCAGTTTTTGGCCTGTTCTTGCATTGCGCGGTGACCGTCGAGAGCGGAGCAAAACGTCAGCCATCTCAGCACCCTGGAACCCCCCGGGTGGCACAGGGCTGGATGGGGCTTTCGTATAGCAGGGACGGTGCTGCCTCTCGCTTCGCTCGCTGTCCGCCGCTCGCCGCTCGCTCGTGCAGCCAAAAATGGCCAGTTTTGGCCCGTTTTTGGGCCGTTTTGGCCAGTTTTTGGCCTGTTCTTGCATTGCGCGGTGACCGTCGAGAGCGGAGCAAAACGTCAGCCATCTCAGCACCCTGGAACCCCCCGGGTGGCACAGGGCTGGATGGGGCTTTCGTATAGCAGGGACGGTGCTGCCTCTCGCTTCGCTCGCTGTCCGCCGCTCGCCGCTCGCTCGCGCAGCCAAAAATGGCCAGTTTTGGCCCGTTTTTGGGCCGTTTTGGCCAGTTTTTGGCCTGTTCTTGCATTGCGCGGTGACCGTCGAGAGCGGAGCAAAACGTCAGCCATCTCAGCACCCTGGAACCCCCCGGGTGGCACAGGGCTGGATGGGGCTTTCGTATAGCAGGGACGGTGCTGCCTCTCGCTTCGCTCGCTGTCCGCCGCTCGCCGCTCGCGCAGCCAAAAATGGCCAGTTTTGGCCCGTTTTTGGGCCGTTTTGGCCAGTTTTTGGCCTGTTCTTGCATTGCGCGGTGACCGTCGAGAGCGGAGCAAAACGTCAGCCATCTCAGCACCCTGGAACCCCCCGGGTGGCACAGGGCTGGATGGGGCTTTCGTATAGCAGGGACGGTGCTGCCTCTCGCTTCGCTCGCTGTTCGCCGCTCGCCGCTCGCTCGCGCAGCCAAAAATGGCCAGTTTTGGCCCGTTTTTGGGCTGTTTTGGCCAGTTTTTGGCCTGTTCTTGCGTGGTGCGGTGACCGTCGTGAGCGGAGCAAAACGTCAGCCATCTCAGCACCCTGGAACCCCCCGGGTGGCACAGGGCTGGATGGGGCTT
>NW_027021160.1:10000-32930 GCF_036884655.1 Musa acuminata AAA Group | reverse complement strand
TGTTTTTATATCTCGCATTGAAAATCCTCCTTCTATTATGGATTGTAATACATATATGGTCAGATGCTGTAGTTCAAGATCATTTGTATTTTTTTACACGGAATTCCTAACTAAACAGGATTCCTAACTAAAATAGATATGTACAATGAAGCAATAGATTTTTTTCTTTTTTTGTAAAAGAAAAAAAATCTAATCCCTTGTTCCTGAGCATTACTGATAAATATTAACTTTTTTATACGTTAGGTTTCAGATGTATATAATTCTTTTATTATATGAAACCAAAAAGAAGAAATGACAAGAAAATTGTATATAGATGGAGGAGAAAATGACGATATGGAAAACAAGACAGGGATTTTGTACAATGAAACTGTACAACAATTTTGAAAAGGGATGTAGCGCAGCTTGGTAGCGCGTTTGTTTTGGGTACAAAATGTCACGGGTTCAAATCCTGTCATCCCTACCTATTACTTCTCCCATGGGCAGTAACGAGGGATTCATTGAGATCGATTAAAATTGGACATAATCTTCCGGTCTTGCATACTATATGTATGCAAGACGTATTGGGGGTAGAAAAATTACTTTTCTTTACAGTACAGTCGTATCTCCTGTCATAAGGATAAGAAAGCGCTCTTAGTTCAGTTCGGTAGAACGCGGGTCTCCAAAACCCGATGTCGTAGGTTCAAATCCTACAGAGCGTGATTCGGTTTATTTGATGTCGAATCACAATAAAATAATTAATAATTTAACAAAACAAAAAGTTGAATTGTAACTTGAATTTGACCTCCTTCCTGCAGGAGGTCAATCAAAAAAAGAAAGAAATATTACTCAATCAAAGGTCCAACTGATCACCACGTCTATATTGTAAATATGCGGTTACGAATAATCCTGCTAAAGTAATAGGAATTAGACCTAAGACGATTCCAAATAGAAAAACTTCAATCATTTCGGTTTGTTTAAGGGGATAAAAAGAAAGGTAAGATCTATCCCTAAATATTAATCTGAATTATCCGTGAATCTCAATGACCAAGAATTGGCAATTGATGTGAGAAAGAACCATAGAATACCCGGAATCTCAGAGAAATATTCGTTTTTATCAATTTTTCATTCAATTCATTTCAAATAAGTCGTATCTTGTTCAAACCAATGAATAGAGCTGAGGTTATAGTTAAAGCAGCCAGTAGAAAACCGAAATAACTAGTTATAGTAAGCATGAAAGAGCTAAATTAGATATGTTCTTTTGCTACATATGTTGATAAAACACTTACCTAAGTTTCAATTTTTACAAAATACGACGGCAAGAAAAAATCAATTGACAGAATTAGTTTAGTTCCAATTGAAAATTCTGGATTCATCAGTCATTATAGATAAGACTAACTAAGAGTGACATAGGTAGAAAAATTCGATTCATCTGCTGTGACATTGACCGATCCTATGATTCGGAATCAACAGATTCATTGTGGAATTTGTGAGTTGAATAAAGTATTTGTGAGTTGAATAAAGTAATAGTAAAAGTAAGTAAAATATAAAGTATAAGTAAAAGTAATAGTAATTAAGAACTGTGCCGTGTAACTTCATTCAAAACTTAAATTACTTATGGACTTATACTTAAATATTAAATAAAATATTAAATAAAATATAAGTAATTTAAGTAATTTTGGAATAAAAGAATTGGATTTGAAAATTCCATTTTAATCATTTCCTTTCTATTTCAATAGGATCTAATCCTTTTTGGAACGAACGGCCTGATACTATTTACCTTTTATTTATTTTAACTCATTGGACTCAGTACAGTAATAGGTTGCTTAATTGCCCATAACATAATATTTCGAATGAAAAGAAAAAGGTGTCCCACGATCTATCGAAAAAAATAAAACCTTTACTCTATTTTTCATTTTTATATTTTTATTCTTTTTTTTCAGGTCCAACTCGATTCAAAGACGAACAACTTCCATTATCCTTTTAGATTCTATATTCTGTCTTTCCATATCATGGAGTTCCATACTTCTAGTTTGGTCAAGAAAGAACCTTTGTTTTGGATCTAATACAATAACGGTTGCATCACGAATATGGATTGTTCCAACTGGGTTCTGTTTCTTTCATGTTCTGTTTCTTTCACTAATATAGTTATACTATTGTATTTTGTATTACAGTATATTTATTGTATTATACGACCAACCAATTACTTGAAATAAAAAGATTTGAACAAAAAAACTTTTAACCAAAAAATGGGTTTATTATAGATTTCGCATACATATAATTGAATTGTGTGAATATTATAATATGCTTCATAAATTATTAGAAACCATCGATTCACGCTTTTCCAAGATCTTTACTTTCTATTATGAATCCAATAATGGAAATCTTATAAGGAATTTGAGTAATTTTCTATTGATCTATTGAATAACATAGAGTTATGCATAGACAAGGAACAAAAAAAGAAGAAAAGAATTATGTAGCATTTCGGTACCGATCGAGACTGCGTTGCTGTGCCAGAGGAAGGATAGCTATACTGATTCGGTATACTTGAAATAAACCTTTGGTACAAAATTGACGATCTCACAAAGATGCAATATCAGTAGTTTTCCATTTACTGATCCCATCTTTCAAGGAATCGATTCCCTTTTTTGAATGTACAAAAATTTGTGGAGCTCAGAATGTCTGGAAGCACGGGAGAACGTTCTTTTGCTGATATTATTACCAGTATTCGATACTGGGTCATTCATAGCATTACTATACCTTCCCTATTCATTGCGGGTTGGTTATTCGTCAGTACGGGTTTAGCTTACGACGTGTTTGGAAGTCCTCGGCCAAACGAGTATTTCACAGAGAGCCGACAAGGTATTCCATTGATAACCGGCCGTTTTGATTCTTTGGAACAACTTGATGAATTTAGTAAATCCTTTTAGGAGGCCCCCAATGACCATAGATCGAACCTATCCAATTTTTACAGTGCGATGGTTGGCTGTTCACGGACTAGCTGTACCTACCGTTTCTTTTTTGGGGTCAATATCAGCAATGCAGTTCATCCAACGATAAACCTAATTTGAATTATAGAGCTATGACACAATCAAACCCGAATGAACAAAATGTTGAATTGAATCGTACCAGTCTATACTGGGGTTTATTACTCATTTTTGTACTTGCTGTTTTATTTTCCAATTATTTCTTCAATTGAAAGAAAGAAAGAGAATAGTAGGAATTCTCTTATCCCATTCGGAAAGATACCATCCTCATAATTATCCATGACTGTTTTTGTCTCTAGCACGACCATTTGAGAAAATGTGGAGGAAAGTAGGGGAAATGGCCGATACTACTGGAAGGATTCCTCTTTGGCTGGTTGGTACTGTAACTGGTATTCCTGTGATCGGTTTAATAGGTGTTTTCTTTTACGGTTCATATTCTGGGTTGGGTTCATCTCTCTAGTAATCGGATAAACCGGATTGTAGACATGAAAGAGTAAGAAAAGAACTCAACGGGACCTTACCCTCCTTTGTCTAATTAGAGCGATAAGGTCCCGTTGAGTTCTTTTCTTACTCTTATAGGAAGATTATGATCTATTCCATAACATACAAATTGGCCAGTCAACATAATCAAAATATTATATTCGTAGAAATGAAATGACAAAACGGATCCTTTGCTCTGATGTTTCAAACCACTCTATTCTTTTGTTTCTTAATAATGTTTTTGAAGAATTGAATCTATTGATTGATTCATAGTCTCTGTTCTTCCTTTCCTCCATAATATTAACTCTTATGAAGAAACAAGAAAAGAGTAATCAATGGATTTTCTGAATAATACAATATTATATAGATTTCTACGCATGAGACATCCTGCAAATAATTTCTATACTAAACTACTAATAGAACTTACTCTATAGAACTTACTCTATAAAACTCTATAATATAATTTGTTTGAATAATTTCTCTTGAATAATTTCTCTAAGTTAAAAGTTTAAGTTAATTGAAGAAGTTCTATTTGCTCAATCAATTATTCCCCTAATCCTTTCTCTCTTTTTGTTTGTCCACAACTTCCTATGAATCTAACCAAAAGAGTTCTGGTGGACCCGGAAAAGAAGGAATGGTAATCTTTGACGAACAGGAGAAAAAATCATTATTATTTCGATATAAGACGACACAAGAAAAAGGATTTTCCGCCCTTTTCTTGTGTCGAATAGAAGACTCGTAAGACTAGTAATCCCTCCTAAAAGGATTTCTTTCTTTCATTTTTCCCATCCTTGCTCTGTATTCTCTTTCTTTGTATGTCTATTGTCTATTACTAAGAATAGGATACAAGTAATGAATTCCAGACATCCCGCAAAACGAAAAAAAAGTATAAACAAAGCAACCAAAAAGGTTTACAGATTTTTTGATCATACATAATTGTATGGATCAAAAAAAATTCGGCGCTTTTTACCAACTTGATGTTAAGGAATCTCTGCACCTAGAAATTCATTTCGTACAATTGAACCTTTTCAAACTGTTTCTTTTTAAGAACCAAAAAAACTTGTGCCAAAATAACAGATGCCAAGAAGAACAAAAGACCTTGGACCCGTAATGGGTCTTGAAGCACTATTTCTGCATCTCCCTGACCAAAGCCTCCCACATTGGGATTGCTTGTTAATGGTTGATCAAGCTTGATGGATTCACCCTCTGAAACAAGAAGTTCTGGTCCTGGAGGTATAATATCAACCACTTGATGTCCATCCGATGCATCAACTATGGTTATTTCATATCCCCCTTTTTCTTTACGTACTATTCTGCTTACTATACCTGCTGATGTAGCATTATAGACTGTATTGTTACTTTTGCTACCATCAGGATAAATCTGACCCCTTCCTCTGTTCCCACCTACGTATATGGGATATTTTAAGAAGTGAACGTCTTTCTTCGTAGCAGGGTCGGGGGAAAGAATGGGAAAGACGATTTCACTATATTTCTGACCGGGAACAGGACCTATCACAATAATATTTCTTTTGTTGGGACGATAACTCTGAAAAGACAGATTTCCTATCTTTTCTTTCAACTCAGGAGAAATACGATCAAGGGGGGCTAATTCGAATCCGTCGGGTAAAATGAGAACAGCCCCCACATTCAAAGTCCCCTTTTTACCATTAGCAAGAACTTGTTTCAGTTGCTTATCATAAGGGATTCGAACAACTGCTTCAAATACAGTATCAGGAAGCACAGCTTGCGGAACTTCAATATCCACGGGTTTATTAGCTAAATGGCAATTGGCACATACAATTCGTCCCGTTGCTTCTCGCGGGTTTTCATAACCCTGCTGCGCAAAAATGGGATATGCATTTGAAATAGATGCCCGAGTTATTACATATATCATGATCGATACAGAAATGGATCGAGTCATCTCTTCCTTTACCCAAGAAAAAGTATTTTTATTTTGCATGTCCAATCATTGATCCCCGAATTTCTACAATAAATTAGATAGGTAGCTAGTATAGTTCCCTATACACGAGTCTGTCATTGTACTGGAATAATTGTACTGGAATATAGGACGAATACCTTGAACAGATAAAAGTATAAAGAATTAAGTCAAATTGAAAATACTTTCTTTATACACGAAGAAAGATTCTGATTTGATTGATATAATAAGATCAAATGAGTTCTTTATTCATTCATTGAATGATAAATTACTACAAGCGAAGGAGATACACGATTTAAAAAAAGGAAGATCCAATATTTCACAATTGTATCTAGAATAACTGGAAAAGTGGAAACAAGACCAGATATAATTTGATCGTTATGATCCAATCCAAAATCGTTGTAGACCGAACCAATCATTAGTTCCCAACCATGGGTCGAGTGAAATCCGATCCATAAATCAGTAACTAAAAGAATAGAAAAAGCTTTTATTGTGTCACTTAAGTTATAGAGGAATTCCTGAACCCAAGAATTAAGAATGACGAGTTCTTCATTACTCAGAATAAAATAACCACTTAGAATAGCGAAACAGATTATATTTGTCGAGAAATGCAAAATGATATGGAGATCATATTCATTGTGTGCTTTGACTAATTGTATTGTTTCCTTGTGTATTTCTATATGAAGTTTTTGTATATGCGTTTCCGGGTACTCCTTTATCATTTCGTCCAATAGGAATAGTTCTTCTAATTCTATGAATCTTTCCAGAACGTTTTTCTCTTGAATATGATTCAAAAAATTTTCGGATTGCCTGGTATTCCACCAATTAGTAACCCAAGGTTCCAGACATTTATTAAATGAGAAAGAGACCCACCAGGGCAAAAATACTATAGATGCGAGATATGGGAGGGAGGCCGATGCTTTCTTTTTTTTCATTTTTTTTTTTCTGTGAATTGAATTGTTAATGAACCTGCTTCATTCGTTGACTCTATCTGATCTGATATTTCTTTGAAGCACGAGTTGTATAACAAGGTATTGACCTATGGGTCTATTCCTTTCCTATTATTGTGTAATAATTTTATTTTTTTTTTGATTTAGAAGGAATATAGACATAGAATAAGAGTTCTTTTCGGATGAAAATGAGAAAAAAAGAAATAAATATTATTCCAGATATCTCAATTGGGCAAATTTGAACCAATTTTATTTTCATTTGTTCCTTTCGATGAATACTCGAAAACCCACTTGAAGTAACGAATCGAGTTTCGAGACGAAAAAACTCCCCCTGGATCAATTAATTCTTTCGAAATGTTTCACCGTCTAACCAGAAAAGGGTATCAATTCCAAATCTTGGGCCTAAAAAGATGAATTCTGTATTACGAAATACATGTTCGGATAGGTTTGATGAATTTATATCTATACTTATTAGATTAGATTCGTTAGTTAGATTAGACCTTTTTCTAGTATAAAAGAATGAAGAAACTTCAGTTGTATTAAAAGAGGAATTAGCAAGTTCCTTCCCCCATCTTGAGAAAATATTTATTCTTCATTTTATTCTTCACTTCAGTTCGTTTCAAAATACTTCAATTGGTACGCGCAAGAAATAGGCCAATTCGGCAGCTTTTTGTTCAATTTCTCGTGGAGTAAAATTCTCATCAGTACGAGTCAAGGGAATGGCTCCTTGGCCTCTGATTTCCATATAAAGGACACGACGAGTATAAAGACCCTCTTTAACCTCTATTCTGATTGATTGGATATCTCTCATAAAGAAGCGAAGGAAGATGCGACGATTTATTCCAGGAAATCCCCAGCGAAAAATACACACTATTCCTTCTTTTCTATCGAATCGGTCATAACCGCTACCTACATTCCACGAAATTGTGCACCACAAATACGAGCTAATGAATAGACCCGCGATCCCGTAGAAAGACATCACGATCCCTTGTGGAAAAAAAATGATTTGCTGAGATGTAAATACGGGTATCAAATTCCTACCAAGATAACTGGAAGTTCCAACCACTAAGAATCCTAGTGAACCTAAAAAAAGGATACAGGCCCAGCAAAAATTACTCGTTTTTCGAGACCCCGTTATAAGTTCTATCCATATATGTTCTGATCGCCAATTCATACTATACTAGATCCAGTGCATTCGATTGGAATTGAGCGAATAACCCAAATAAATTTGACTTTACCTTTCTTGATCCCGAAGTAACTTTCATCAACTAGCACTATTCTGATGTGAAACATTAGGAGAGTAATTGGTTAGATACATTGACTTTCTATTTAAAATATTCACTAATCCATTTTGAACCAGCTATATTCACATATACATGCATTTATGCAGATATCATATATCCGCATAACGATTCTTTCATTTGTGTGTTCGGAAAGAGCCACATATCATACCATATTACACGAGATAAATATCTGTATTATCATCCAGTGTTGAAATAAATTGATAAGATTCGGTCCCATTGGGTCTAGACAATCTTATTTTTTTGGACATGAAGAAATAAGGAAACCATTGCAATTGCCGGAAATACTAGGCCCACTAAAGGCACAAAAATAGAGGGTAAGTTGGGATCTGTCATAGAATAGGTGCCTCAATTTAATATTTCTATCTGTTTTAATATTTCTATCTATTAGAAAGATATCTTCTTATGATATATCTATTACTTATGATATATCTATTATAAGTAATATCAAGCCATTATTATATTATATCAAGCCATTATTATATTATAAATATATTATAAAAAATTATAATAAATATTATTTATTTATAATATTTATTTATAAGTAATAAGTAATATCAACTATAATTCTATATGATTAGATAGAAAATGACTAGATAGAAACTATATATTCTATATTCTAAAACTATATATTCTATATTCTAAAATATAATAAATAAAATATAATAAAATATAAAATAAAAATTATCCGAAACCTCTGTCTCTTATTACAAGGAGAACTTATGTCACCAAAGAAAACACCTGATTACGACGAATTAAATACTTGTTCGCTACAAATAAAATAACTGAATCTAGTGCTATACTTTACATTTTTGAACTTGGATTCAAGGGAAAGAAACCGTGGAGCTGAAATAACTCACCCAGAACACCTTTTAAAAGATTACGTGGTACTATTGGGTCGAATAAACCTTTATGGAATAAATACTCAGACACTTGTGAACCTTCAGGTATTACCTTTTTTAATGTTTGTTCAATTACTCTTTTACCCGCAAATGCAATGTAGGCGTTAGGTTCAGCAATAATGATATCCCCCAACATACCAAAACTGGCTGTTACTCCACCAGTTGTAGGAGATGTAAGAATTGATACATAGAATAACTTTTTATCTGATTGATAATTAGATGAAGCAGAAGATATTTTAGCCATTTGCATCAAGCTCAAACTTCCTTCTTGCATGCGTGCTCCTCCAGAAGCACACACAATAATGACAGGTAGAGATCGATTAGTAGCATACTCGATCAAACGAGTAATTTTCTCGCCTACTACGGATCCCATACTACCTCCCATAAACTGAAAATCCATAACGCCAATTGCTACGGGAATACCATTTATTTGACCTATGCCTGTTTGAATAGCATCAGCTAAACCTGTCCTTCTTTGATAAGAATCGATACGATCTCCATAAGGTTCCTCTTTTGAACGAAAATCAATGGGGTCTATAGATATCATATCTTTATCCAGAGGATCCCAAGTTCCGGGATCAATCGAAAGTTCAATTCTATCTGAACTACTCATTTTCAAATGATATCCACACTGTTCACAAATATTCATTTTTGACTTAAAAAATTTTTTATAATTTAATCCATAACAATTTTCGCATTGAACCCATAAATGTTTGTATTTTTGATTTATATTGAAATCATTGGATTCTACTTCTTCATGGAAGTCGGATTCTACTTCTTCATGGAATTCTACTTCTTCATGGAATTCTACTTCTTCATTGAAATCGGATTCCACTTCTTCATTGAAATCGGATTCCACTTCTTCATTGAAATCGGATTCCACTTCTTCATTGAAATCGGATTCCACTTCTTCATTGAAATCAGATTCTACTTCTTCATTGAAATCATTGGATTCTACTTCTTCGTGGAATTCTACTTCTTCATGGAAATCGGATTCTACTTCTTCATGGAAGTCGGATTCTACTTCTTCGTGGAATTCTACTTCTTCATGGAAATCGGATTCCACCTCTTCATGGAAATCATTGAAATTTTTTCTAGTTCTTTTACTAGACCTACCGCTCTCACTACTATTTCTATTTTCAGTACAAATGAAGTTATAAAAGTAACTGTCACTGTAATTGTTGGTACTACCCGAAATAGAACTATTAATACTGACTTCAAAACGAAGATAACTATCAATGCAACTATTAATGTGATTATTCCAACCAGATTGAGTATCATACATGTAATGATAATAGTAGTGATTCTTTTTCTTAGACCCCCTACTCAAATAACTAGAAAGTTTTTTTTCTAGTTCACTCAGAAAAGAACTATCATTGTCAACCTCAAAAATCTGATTTTCAATATCAAAATATACAGAGTAACTGTCACCATTACTATCCCTAACTAAAAAAGTGTCATCAGAGATCAAACTCCAAATATCCTTGATTTCAAATAAAGAATCAACATTAGTGAAACTATAATTACCACTATGATTCCAACTAGGAATCTTTTTCTTCGTATCGTTCTTCGTATCGTTTAGAATAGGTTGTTCACTTCTACTGGTATGTCCAATACCATCAAGACTATCCATTGATTTACTTAGCCCACACCTAGATTTACTTAGCCCACACCTATGTTCTAACTTCTCGTTAGACAACATCGAACGGAACCACCATTTTCCCATAGAGTCTTTCTACCCCCTATTTGATGAAATACAATACATTCGATGGATAATCATTTTACTTTCACTATTTGATTTCTTATCAGAATTAAGCATACGAATCTAATCCTAATCATTAGGATTGTTAATTAATAACGAGTAAGTATTGAAAGAACGAGTAAGTATTGAAAGAAATGATTCTCCTTTGTGGGAAGCCGAGGTATCACTTCAATATATATTGATAGAATCTTTTTATAAATTTTAAAATAGAAAGACACAGCTTTCTTCCATGTGATGTACAAATTCTCATCGAAAATAGAGATAGTTGTTTATTTCTATAAATAAAGAATAAAGAATTTGTTCTCGTATAATCAAATAATTAAGTTTCTATTTTAACATGGAACGAAAAAGACAATATATAGGATGGGTAAAGGAGCCTTTCCCTTGGCTTGATCTATGGCCTGAAACTAGGAGATATAAAAAAGTCCACCAATCCCAAGGATCCATAATTAATCCAATCCTATGGATCCAACAACAAACAATAGAAGTATTGAGTTGTTTAGTCTTCGATCTTATCTTGTATATATATAGGTAAGATCTGTACATCTGTACATATAAAAGATATATGCAAATACATAGTATAGAATGCTCATTCTTTTTTTTTTTATTCGGCAATCGGCCCAATCTTTTTTTTAGGAAAAGATTGGGCCGACTTTAATTGCAATCAATTAGGAGAACAAACAGGAATTACTGAATTATGCACACTTACTTTTTCTCTTTATCTAGCTTATCTACTGGTTCGAATTCGAATTTGATCTCTTTCCATACTTCACAAGCAGCGGCTAGTTCAGGGCTCCATTTGCTAGCTTCACGGATAATTTCATTACCTTCACGAGCAAGATCACGTCCCTCATTACGAGCTTGTACACACGCCTCTAAAGCCACCCTATTAGCTACTGCACCAGGTGCATTTCCCCAAGGGTGTCCTAAAGTTCCTCCGCCAAACTGTAGTACGGAATCATCCCCAAAGATTTCGGTCAGAGCAGGCATATGCCAAACATGAATACCCCCTGAAGCCACGGGCAGAACACCTGGCATAGAGACCCAATCTTGAGTGAAGAAAATACCGCGACTTCGGTCTTTTTCGATATAATCATCACGTAATAAATCAACGAAACCTAAAGTCATCTCACGTTCCCCTTCCAGTTTACCTACTACTGTACCGGCGTGAATATGATCTCCACCAGACATACGTAATGCTTTAGCTAGTACACGGAAATGCATACCATGATTTTTCTGTCTATCAATAACTGCATGCATTGCGCGATGGATGTGAAGAAGTAGGCCGTTGTCACGGCAATAATGAGCCAAGCTAGTATTTGCAGTGAATCCACCAGTTAAGTAGTCATGCATTACGATAGGAACTCCTAATTCTCTGGCACATATGGCCCTTTTCATCATTTCTTCACATGTACCCGCAGTAGCATTCAAGTAATGTCCTTTGATTTCACCTGTTTCGGCCTGCGCTTTAAAAAGTGCTTCGGTGCAAAATAAGAAACGATCTCTCCAACGCATAAATGGTTGTGAGTTTACGTTTTCATCATCTTTGGTAAAATCAAGTCCACCACGTAGACATTCATAAACCGCTCTACCGTAGTTTTTTGCAGATAATCCCAATTTTGGTTTAATAGTGCATCCCAATAGGGGACGACCATACTTGTTCAACTTATCTCTTTCAACCTGAATGCCGTGAGGCGGGCCTTGGAAAGTTTTGGAATAAGAAGTGGGAATTCGCAGATCCTCCAGACGTAGAGCTCGTAAGGCTTTGAAACCAAATACATTACCCACAATGGAAGTAAACATGTTAGTAACAGAACCTTCTTCAAAAAGGTCTAAAGGATAAGCTACATAAGCAATATATTGATTTTCCTCCCCAACAACGGCCTCGATGTGGTAGCATCGCCCTTTGTAACGATCAAGACTGGTAAGTCCATCAGTCCACACAGTTGTCCATGTACCAGTAGAAGATTCGGCAGCTACCGCAGCCCCTGCTTCTTCGGGCGGAACTCCAGGTTGAGGAGTTACTCGGAATGCTGCCAAGATATCAGTATCTTTGACTTCGTAGTCAGGAGTATAATAATTCAATTTGTAATCTTTAACACCAGCTTTAAATCCAACACTTGCTTTAGTCTCTGTTTGTGGTGACATAAGTCCCTCCCTACAACTCATGAATTAAGAATTCTCACAACGACAAGGTCTACTCGATATAGATTATGCATGAATGAAACCTTTGACAAAAATAAAAATAAAAAAAAAGAAAAAAAATATTCAACTAATATTATCAACTAATTTCAATGTTATGTTAAAATGAAATGGTTCATTATTAGACCATGTATTTGATTCATCAAATACATCATTATTGTATACTCCAAATACATCATTATTGTATACTCTTTGATATATATGGCGCAACCCAAACCCAATGTTTGTTTTGCAAGTTTACAATAAAATCAAATGGATCTCCTTCTTATTTTGAATCCAAATACTAAGAAAAATTCACTCTTGACAGTGATATATGTTGTATATGTAAATCCTAGATGTGAAAATAGGCATAATTCATCCTAAAAGGGTATAAAGAATAGATAGGCGGAAATCCAATATCTATTCAAAAAAAAAAAAGAACAATGGCCAATTAGATCGAAATAATGAATCATAAATGGAGTTCGGGTTCGAATTCTATAGATAATAGAATCTAATACGGATGGTTTTTCTATAATGATAGAGAAATGAAAGAGACTTACTCGTGATTTCATGTACTTAATATTTCTTTTGAAAAAAAGAAGGATTGGCTGAACTTGAAAATTGACTCATTGAATGAGTAATTGAATGAGTAAACGATTGAATCGTATTCGGTTGGGTGGTACCAACTAAATCAAGTGCTAACTCCCATTTATTTCTTATTGAATTAACCGATCAACTTGCTATCGGACATTTATTTTCGACTTGGCATGGCACTATTCAAAAAAACTTTCGACATACTTTACTTTAATTATAATTATGAGAATCAATCCTACCCCTTCTAGTCCTGCGGTTTCCACACTTGAAGAACAAAACCTAGGGCGTATCGCTCAAATTATTGGCCCAGTACTGGATGTTGTTTTTCCTCCGGGCAAGATGCCTAATATTTATAACGCTTTGGTAGTTAAGGGTCGAGATACTATTGGTCAGCAAATTAATGTGACTTGTGAGGTACAACAATTATTAGGAAATAATCGAGTTAGAGCTGTAGCTATGAGTGCTACAGATGGACTGATGAGAGGAATGGAAGTGATTGACACGGGAGCTCCTCTAAGCGTTCCAGTCGGTGGAGCTACCCTCGGACGAATTTTCAACGTTCTTGGGGAGCCTGTTGATAATTTAGGTCCTGTAGATACTAGCACAACATCTCCTATTCATAGACCTGCACCTGCCTTTATACAGTTAGAGACGAAATTATCAATCTTTGAAACAGGAATTAAAGTAGTGGATCTTTTAGCTCCTTATCGCCGTGGAGGAAAAATCGGACTATTTGGAGGAGCTGGAGTAGGTAAAACAGTACTCATCATGGAATTGATCAACAACATTGCCAAAGCTCATGGAGGCGTATCTGTATTTGGCGGAGTAGGCGAACGTACTCGTGAAGGAAATGATCTTTACATGGAAATGAAAGAATCCGGAGTAATTAATGAAAAAAATATTGCAGAATCAAAAGTAGCTCTAGTCTACGGTCAAATGAATGAACCGCCGGGAGCTCGTATGAGAGTTGGTTTGACTGCCCTAACTATGGCGGAATATTTCCGGGATGTTAATGAACAAGACGTACTTCTATTCATCGACAATATCTTTCGTTTCGTCCAAGCAGGATCAGAAGTATCCGCCTTATTGGGGAGAATGCCTTCTGCAGTGGGTTATCAACCTACCCTTAGTACAGAAATGGGTTCTTTGCAAGAAAGAATTACTTCTACCAAAGAGGGATCTATAACTTCGATCCAAGCCGTTTATGTACCTGCGGACGATTTGACCGACCCTGCTCCTGCCACGACATTTGCACATTTAGATGCTACTACCGTATTATCGAGAGGATTAGCTGCCAAAGGTATTTATCCAGCAGTGGATCCTTTAGATTCAACGTCAACTATGTTACAACCTCGGATCGTTGGCGAGGAACATTATGAAACTGCGCAAAGAGTTAAGCAAACTTCACAACGTTACAAAGAACTTCAGGACATTATAGCTATTCTTGGGTTGGACGAATTATCCGAAGAAGATCGTTTAACTGTAGCAAGAGCACGAAAAATCGAGCGTTTCTTATCACAACCCTTCTTCGTGGCAGAAGTATTTACTGGTTCTCCAGGAAAATATGTTGGTCTTGCAGAAACAATTAGGGGGTTTCAACTGATCCTTTCCGGAGAATTAGACAGTCTTCCCGAGCAGGCCTTTTATTTAGTAGGTAACATCGATGAAGCTACCGCGAAAGCTATGAACTTAGAAGAGGAGAGCAAATTGAAGAAATGACCTTAAATCTTTGTGTACTGACTCCTAATCGAATTATTTGGGACTCAGAAGTGAAAGAAATAATTTTATCTACTAATAGTGGCCAAATTGGCGTATTACCAAACCACGCCCCTATTGCCACGGCTGTAGATATAGGTCTTTTGAGAATACGCCTCAACAACGACCAATGGTTAACGGTGGCTCTGATGGGTGGTTTCGCTAGAATAGGTAATAATGAAATCACCATTTTAGGAAATGATGCGGAAATAAGTACTGACATTGATCCGCAAGAAGCTCAACAAGCTCTTGAAATAGCTGAAGCTAACTTGAGTAGAGCTGAGGGTAAGAGACAAGCAATTGAAGCGAATCTAGCTCTCAGACGAGCTAGGACACGAGTAGAGGCTGTCAATGTTATTTCCTACTAGTCAAGTCAATACATCAAAATAATAAAGAGAAGTTTTTAAAAAGTTCTTTATTATACACCACATGTTGATTCTGCCAATTGAACACAATCAAGTCTAATCTGATAAAACAAAAAAAGAAGATGGGGTAGAAAAACTTATTAGATATCATTTCATCGACTCCGGTATCTAATAAGTTCTACCTACTATTGGATTTGAACCAATGACTCCCGCCGTATGAAAGCAATACTCTAACCACTGAGTTAAGTAGGTCATTTATCACCACAAAAAGAACCCATCACTTCGGGGATTATAGGTGGAATATTATTTCTAAGCAATACTAATCTGTTCTGTTAAGCGTAAATAAATCTGTTCTGTTAAGCGTAAATAAAATAAATAGATCAGAGAGCTATGATGTGGATTATGGAATATCCATCTTGACAAGAAATTATCTATATGTTAAGATGTCTATGACAAGGGCTATAGCTCAGTTGGTAGAGCACCTCGTTTACACGCGCGCCAATGCTTTTCAAAGGAGCCTATTATGCAATGAACATAATTGATCGTATTGAGAAATCGATGTCTTACTCCATAGGTTCGAGGGAACAAGAGAACAATAGCCTGACAAATATTTGGTTCGGTCCGATTCAGGCGCGAATTCAGTTGCCAAATCAAATAGAACCCGCCATTGATTTGATAGTTGATAAGGTAAATACCCAGCCCATTCAATGCTAGGCATAATGAGTATAAGGGCCTCAAAATAACCTCTTTTCGTCCTATGAACTTTAAGGTGTATGAAGTCTCATATTCGACTGTTGCAGCGGAGCGATAGAGATTCCATTTAACTTAGGTTGATCTAGGCCGAAGGCAGACCTAAGTCAAGATAACCCTTCTTTGAAACACTTTGGTATTGCTCCTAGATCAGAATACAAATAATAAATCAGAGCACATGGAACCATCTCATTATCTTCCTCTAAAGAAAAAATATGGTGGACTAACTGATCTTTACATCAGTTGATGAAAGAGCCCAATGCAACAAAATGCATGTTGGGTCTTTGAAACAGTTCGAATCATTTCGATAATAATCAGTTTGATCTGTTTTACCGAGAAGGTCTACGGTTCGAGTCCGTATAGCCCTAATCCTAATATATTATATTTTTGTTTAGTATATAGTTTAGTGTTTAGTAATAGTTTAGTATGGTTTTCATTTCTATGGGACCAACCAAGTCTAATCCTAAGTCACATGGGTCTAGGACCTATTCTTTTCTTGGTCTTGGGTCTTGTCTTGTATTTGGAGAATCCCCCTAACTAATCACTAATCGTTTTTTGGCAGAACAAGAGCAACCTTATTGATTGATTCAGAGATAATGGAGAGATAACGAATTGGGCCTAAATATATTAACGTTTCTTCTTCTATATTCTATGAGTTGAGTGGGTTTGTGGATTTGATTTGGTCCGTCGAATCATTCGATAATGTGTGATTCTTTCTATTTGAAAATGTTATGTAAATCATTTATGATTCCGTCGATTATACTACTCCACTCTTTGCTATGTTTCATTGTCTAGTATAGGTTTGCTGTAAAACCTTTTTCTTGTAGCGAAATCTAACCCATTGCTTGGTCTTACCATTATATTATTAAGCGTTATTGCCGTAACAAAACAAACAAGTATTTTGGTTCATTCCAAATCGTAATCTTTGTTTAGTATTAGAGATTGGTCCGAAATAGAATGAATCTTTCATTCTAACTCTAATGAAATAACTCGATTCTTCTTATTTATTTCTGAGGAGGTGGGATAGTACAGGTTCCAAGTTTCCAATTTTTTGTATAGAAAGATATAAGTTGTTATATGTCACCTCTCAATTCAACGGATTGAATCAATTAAGAAAAATAGAAATGAAATCTAGGACAAGAAAAAGATAAAAAATCATTCGATGCATTAGATTATGTATTCATATTCGTATCAAATCAATAGAAGCAATGATCCTATACCCAGATTTTAATGAAAAAGGAATACTTCGAATAATATAGAATATGCTAGAAATCCCTAGACATTTTACCCCATATGACTATTGAAAAATTTAAGTTTTAAAAAAAGGAAATGAAATTATTATTATTTCATTATGTTGATTATATATAATCAACATAGTATTCTAATGAATATAGTATTCATAGTATTTAATTATAGGATATTTACTTTACTATATTATAGGGTATTGATATTTATTATAGTTATAGGCATAGGAATAGTTATAGGCATAGGATATTTTAGTATTTTATTACCTTTTTCTAGAGGATAGAGAACCCAAGACAAAGTGAGAGAGTTTTGTTTGTGTAAGAGCATCCTATGTCTACACCATATCTAAATAGAATCGAAATCCAAAATGTAAGTGGGATTCCATTAGATGAATCTTTAAACAAAACATGCCCCACAGCAAACAAACTCTAAACTATGCAGTTTGATTTGATCAAAATCAATTCTTGTTTCGCCTAAGATAAGAAGTTATGGATGAATTGACAATTCCGATTCGAATCGAATAATTCAGCATATTCCACATTAATAGGAGTACATTTATGTTTCTGCTTCACGAATATGATATTTTCTGGGCATTTCTAATAATATCAAGCGTTATTCCTATCTTGGCATTTGTAATTTCCGGAGTTTTAGCCCCGGTTAGTGAAGGACCAGAGAAGCTCTCTAGTTATGAATCGGGTATAGAACCCATTGGGGATGCTTGGTTACAATTTCGAATCCGCTATTACATGTTTGCTCTAGTTTTTGTTGTTTTTGATGTTGAAACGGTCTTTCTTTATCCATGGGCAATGAGTTTCGATGTATTGGGTGTATCTGTATTTATCGAAGCTTTAATTTTTGTGCTTATCCCAATTGTTGGTTCAGTTTATGCATGGCGAAAAGGAGCATTGGAATGGTCTTAACTGAATATTCAGACAATCAAAATAAAAATGAAGGAAAAGATTACATTGAGACAGTTATGAATTTGATTGAGTTTCCCTTAGTTGACAAAACAATTACCAATTCAGTTATTTCAACTACATTGAATGATCTTTCGAATTGGTCAAGACTTTCCAGTTTATGGCCGCTTCTATACGGTACCAGTTGTTGTTTCATTGAATTTGCTTCATTAATAGGCTCGCGATTCGACTTTGATCGTTATGGATTGGTACCAAGATCGAGTCCTAGACAAGCAGACCTAATTTTAACAGCCGGCACAGTAACAATGAAAATGGCTCCTTCTTTAGTAAGATTATATGAGCAAATGCCTGAACCAAAATATGTCATTGCTATGGGAGCTTGTACTATTACAGGAGGGATGTTCAGTACTGATTCTTATAGTACTGTTCGTGGAGTCGATAAGCTAATTCCTGTCGATGTCTATTTGCCGGGCTGCCCACCTAAACCAGAGGCGGTTATAGATGCTATAACGAAACTTCGTAAGAAAATATCTCGAGAAATCTTTGAAGATAGAACTGTGTCTCAACAGGAAAATCGATGTTTTACTACCAATCACAAGTTTTGTGTTAGACGCAGTACTCATACTGGAAATTATGATCAAGAATTGCTCTATCAATCACCATCTACTTCAGAGATACCTTCTGAAACATTTTTCAAATCCAAAAGTTCAGTATCTCCCCATGAATTAGTGAATCAGACAAGGTAAGGTTCTTTTGTGCAGAATAAGAAAGAAAGGGTCAATCTTTAAAAATTTCATTGTAAATTGAAATACTCATACAAATACAAATGTGGGAGAGATCAAGAAGATGCAGCAGGATCGTTTATCTGATTGGTTAGTCAACCATGATTTAGTTCATAGATCTTTGGGCTTTGATTGCCGAGGAATAGAAACTTTACAAATAAAAACCGAGGATTGGGATTCCATTGCTGTCATTTCATATGTATATGGTTACAATTATTTACGCTCCCAGTGTGCCTATGATGTAGCACCAGGCGGATTTTTAGCCAGTGTGTATCATCTTACGAGAATACAGTATGGTATAGCTAAACCAGAAGAGGTATGCATAAAAGTATTTGCCCCAAGGAATAATCCTAGAATCCCGTCTGTTTTCTGGATTTGGAGAAGTGCTGATTTTCAAGAACGCGAATCTTATGATATGTTGGGAATCTCTTATGATAATCATCCACGCCTTAAACGTATTTTGATGCCGGAAAGTTGGATAGGTTGGCCCCTACGTAAGGACTATATTACCCCCAATTTCTATGAAATACAAGATGCTCATTAAATGATAAGAAATTAATGTTTACTTAATACGACTATGACACGATTCCAGATTTCTTTCAAGTGAAGGAATATTTTTACGTTCCGTTCTAGATGAAAGAAAGTAACCGGACTTTAATTCGTATTATGGATAACCTAAAAAAAACTTCATTTATATTCCAAAATTTGGAATAGATCATATCCATTTCGTATGAGCAGAAACAATGGGATGAATCAAAAGAGTTCTGCACTATGAACTTTGTACCGCGCACATAACTTACTTAGATGTAGATGGACCTCGGAAAGTAACGTAAGCAAGAGTGAAGAAATGGAATAAATGTCAAAAATATGAAATGAAGAAATGAAAAGGGATTGGATTTTATTTGTACTGTGTCTGAAGTGCATTCTGTCTATTGCTATCTTTTAACTCCTCTCGACTTTTAAGTTTTTTTTTACTTTTACTTATTTATTTTTATTTTGAATATAGATGAAGACTTAATATTCTTTTTGAATGAGAGAAAGCACAGTATGAAGAAACAAGAAAGAAAAAAGAGACGGGAGCATAATCTCACTTTGTTCTTTACCATAACCATCCATACATATATTTTTTACCAATCCCCCCAAGGGGAGGTATATATATATATACATCTAGATGAGTAAATATGTAACCAATCCCCCCAAGGGGAGGTATATATATATATATATATCTAGATGAGTAAATATGTAATAGATGAGTAAATATATGTAATAGATGAGTAAATATGTAACATCTAGATGAGTAAATACGTATCATGCTCTAGACTATTAACGCCCGATCTATCTCGATTAATTTGTATGAATATCTATCCGATACATTATTTACGTGTCAGGAACCAGATTTGAACTGGTGACACGAGGATTTTCAGTCCTCTGCTCTACCAACTGAGCTATCCCGACCATTTCCCGTGCATCATCCTAGTAGAGTACTTGTGTCTATGTTAATTAAAGGGACTAAAAAGTAGTAAAAAATTTGACAAGTAAGTGTAAGGATAATGATATGGACTGTGAATGATTCAATAATAGAGATTCTTTGCCCATATATGTTCATTTGTACAGGTTCTATCCAAATTGGGATAAGATCCAAGGATTTTAGTTCGGATCCGTTTGTGAAAGAGTAGAGTGAATGAGAAAGATAGTGAATTTTGTTTGAACTGAACCACTGATGAAAAAAAAGAAGAGGATAAATACTTAGGAAGTAAAATAGGCTTTTTATTGGGGATAGAGGGACTTGAACCCTCACGATTTAAAAAGTCGACGGATTTTCCTCTTACTATAAATTTCATTGTTGTCGGTATTGACATGTAGAATGGGACTCTCTCTTTATTCTCGTCCGATTAATCAGTTTTTCAAAAGATCTATCAAACTCTGGAATGAATGATTTCATAATTGAATATTCGATTCTTCCTTCAACTTCCATTGAAATGGATTCATAATAACTCTGAATTTTTCATATTATAATTATATATAATTATAATATAATAGATTCGGGTCATGATTAATCGTTTGATATGGCAGTATGTATACATACGTATTAGGTATATAGGACCATCTTTTCTGTAATTTTTATAGACGGATTCCTGCTACCAACAAAACGTAGTCAACTCCATTCGTTAGAACAGCTTCCATTGAGTCTCTGCACCTATCCTTTTAAATTCTAGTTTTATAAACCTTTGTTTTCTCAAAATAAGGATTTGGCTCAGGATTGCCCATTTTTAATTCCAGGGTTTCTCTGAATTTGGAAGTTACCACTTAGCAGGTTTCCATACTAAGGCTCAATCCAATCAAGTCCGTAGCGTCTACCGATTTCGCCATATCCCCTTTGATACCAAGACCTAGTTGGAATTCCAACTATCCTTTTCATTTATTTTGTTTGTTTGGACCCGTTGAATTCGTTAGATAATGATTTCTATATTGAAAAAGTGTATGCTGCTGTTTGATTTTTTTGGCTATCCCCCATCAGTTCATTTATATTGAATGAACCTTGTTTCAATCAGAAATGATTCTATCATTGATGTATCCGCAATTCAATATGGATAGATATATCCAACATATATATGTTTCTCCCTCCCTTTCATTTTTACAGTGCGATTTGGAATAGTGGAACGGTCGATATTCATTCTTCTTTTTTTTTGTCCTATCTCCTCCTTTTCCGAATCAAACCAGAGGAATGTCTCATTTTCATTTAGATTGTATCTTTATCCTTATCTTTTTTTTTATCTTAGGACCGATTCGCTATAGCTATAATTAACATAATATAAATATATAAAATATAAATATATAAATAAATACATTATGTTGTATATTATAGTTAGATATAGTTAGAATAGTCAGAAGAATAGTCAGAATTATTATTATAGTTAGTTATAGTATATAGTTTAGAAGTATACTATATAACTATATAGAACTATACTATACTATATAGTTATATAGTTATAGTATAGTTATATAGTTATAGTTCATAGTTAATATTAAACGAATAGCTAATAGATAAGATCAGCTAATAGCTAAAATCCGGTAGTTTCCTCAATTTCTATATACTATTTCTGTTATGTTATGTGAGCCCGCTTAGCTCAGAGGTTAGAGCATCGCATTTGTAATGCGATGGTCATCGGTTCGACTCCGATAGCCGGCTTTTTCTCTATCGATTTTTCCGTGATTGATAATCTCTCTCCTCCTTTTCCCATATGTTATGTCGTGGTAACTTGCAACCATGACCAAAAAATGTATTGGAACAATTAGATCTCTCTCTACCGAACAAATCATAAAACGGAGCTGCAACTTCCTATATATACAAAAAATCCGGATATTGATACAATTTATTTTATTCTACTTTGTAGTATTTCGGTAAATTTAGCTTTGCTTTGTTTATCCCTTAGTTCAGTCTTAATTTATAGTTCAGTTTTCATTTTTTTATTCTGAAAAAATGAAATTTCAATAAAATCCATAAAATTAAAAAGGAGTCTTTATGTCTCGTTACCGAGGACCTCGTTTCAAAAAAATACGCCGTCTGGGGGCTTTACCAGGACTAACTAGTAAAAGACCTAGATCCGGAAGTGATCTTAAAAACCAATTGCGTTCTGGGAAAAGATCGCAGTATCGTATTCGTCTAGAAGAAAAACAGAAATTGCGTTTTCATTATGGTCTGACAGAGCGACAATTACTTAGATATGTGCATATCGCTGGAAAAGCTAAAGGGTCAACAGGTCAGGTTTTACTACAATTACTTGAGATGCGTTTGGATAACATCCTTTTCCGATTGGGTATGGCTTCGACCATTCCTGGAGCCAGGCAATTAGTTAACCATAGACATATTTTAGTTAATGGTCGTATAGTGGATATACCAAGTTATCGTTGTAAACCCAGAGATATTATTACTACGAAGGATAAACAAAGATCGAAAGCTCTGATTCAAAATTATATTGCCTTATCCCCCCCCGAGGAATTGCCAAAACATTTGACTTTTGACTCATTCCAATATAAAGGAGTAGT
>NW_027021160.1:0-5000 GCF_036884655.1 Musa acuminata AAA Group | reverse complement strand
ACAGTTTTGGCTTGTATATTCATAATGATACCATGAGCGCTTTAGGGCGTCCACAAGATATGTTTTCAGATACCGCTATACAATTACAACCCATCTTTGCTCAATGGGTACAAAACACCCATGCTTTAGCACCCGGCATAACAGCTCCTGGTGCAACAGCAAGTACCAGCTTAACTTGGGGAGGTGGTGAGTTGGTAGCAGTAGGCGGCAAAGTAGCTTTGTTACCTATTCCATTAGGAACCGCAGACTTCTTAGTCCATCATATTCATGCATTTACGATCCACGTGACTGTATTGATACTACTGAAAGGTGTTCTATTTGCTCGCAGTTCCCGTTTGATACCTGATAAAGCAAATCTTGGTTTTCGTTTTCTTGTGATGGACCTGGAAGAGGGGGGACATGTCAAGTATCTGCCTGGGATCATGTCTTCTTAGGTCTATTCTGGATGTACAATGCGATTTCCGTAGTTATTTTCCATTTCAGTTGGAAAATGCAGTCGGATGTTTGGGGTACTATAAGTGATCAAGGGGTAGTAACTCATATTACAGGAGGAAACTTTGCGCAGAGTTCCATTACTATTAATGGGTGGCTTCGAGATTTCTTATGGGCACAGGCATCTCAGGTAATTCAGTCTTATGGTTCTTCATTATCTGCATATGGTCTCTTTTTCTTAGGTGCTCATTTTGTCTGGGCTTTCAGTTTAATGTTTCTATTCAGTGGCCGTGGTTATTGGCAAGAACTCATTGAATCCATCGTTTGGGCTCATAACAAATTAAAAGTTGCTCCTGCTACTCAGCCTAGAGCCTTGAGCATTGTACAAGGACGTGCTGTAGGAGTAACCCATTACCTTCTGGGTGGAATTGCCACAACATGGGCATTCTTCTTAGCAAGAATTATTGCAGTAGGATAATGGCTAGGAGGATTGAAAGGCATTATGGCATTAAGATTTCCGAGGTTTAGCCAAGGCTTAGCTCAGGACCCCACTACTCGTCGTATTTGGTTTGGTATTGCTACCGCACATGACTTCGAGAGTCATGATGATATTACTGAGGAACGTCTTTATCAGAACATTTTTGCTTCTCACTTTGGGCAATTAGCAATAATCTTTCTGTGGACGTCCGGAAATCTCTTTCATGTAGCTTGGCAAGGAAATTTTGAGTCATGGATACAAGACCCTTTACATGTAAGACCTATTGCTCATGCAATTTGGGATCCTCATTTTGGTCAACCAGCTGTAGAAGCCTTTACTCGAGGAGGTGCTACCGGTCCAGTGAATATCGCTTATTCCGGCGTTTATCAGTGGTGGTATACAATCGGATTACGCACTAATGAAGATCTTTATACTGGAGCTCTTTTTCTATTATTTCTTTCTGCTATATCCTTAATAGCGGGTTGGTTACACTTACAACCAAAATGGAAACCAAGCGTTTCGTGGTTCAAAAATGCCGAATCTCGTCTAAATCATCATTTGTCAGGACTTTTCGGAGTGAGTTCTTTGGCTTGGACAGGACATTTAGTTCATGTCGCTATTCCAGGATCCAGGGGACAGTACGTCAGATGGAATAATTTTTTAGATGTATTACCCTATCCTCAAGGGTTGGGACCACTTTTTACGGGTCAGTGGAATCTTTATGCCCAAAACCCTGATTCGAGTAGCCATTTATTTGGTACTTCCCAAGGAACAGGAACTGCCATTCTAACCCTTCTCGGTGGATTTCATCCACAAACGCAAAGTTTATGGCTGACCGATATTGCTCATCATCATTTAGCTATTGCATTTATTTTCCTGATCGCTGGTCATATGTATAGAACTAACTTCGGGATTGGGCACAGTATCAAAGATCTTTTAGAAACACATATTCCTCCAGGGGGTCGATTAGGGCGTGGGCATAAGGGTCTTTATGACACAATCAATAATTCGCTTCATTTTCAATTAGGTCTTGCTCTAGCCTCTTTAGGGGTTATTACTTCCTTAGTAGCTCAACACATGTACTCTTTACCTGCTTATGCATTCATAGCACAAGACTTTACTACTCAAGCTGCGTTATATACTCATCACCAATACATCGCAGGGTTTATCATGACAGGAGCCTTTGCTCATGGAGCTATATTCTCATTAGAGATTACAATCCAGAACAGAATGAGGATAATGTATTGGCAAGAATGTTAGACCACAAAGAAGCTATCATATCTCATTTAAGTTGGGCCAGCCTGTTTCTTGGGTTCCATACCTTGGGCCTTTATGTTCATAACGATGTTATGCTCGCTTTTGGTACTCCGGAAAAACAAATCTTGATTGAACCTATATTTGCCCAATGGATACAATCCGCTCATGGTAAGACTTCATATGGGTTCGATGTACTCTTATCTTCAACGAATGGCCCAGCATTCAATGCAGGTCGAAGCATATGGTTACCGGGCTGGTTGAATGCTGTTAATGAGAATAGTAATTCACTCTTCTTAACAATAGGTCCTGGGGACTTCTTGGTTCATCATGCTATTGCTCTAGGTTTGCATACAACTACACTGATTTAGTAAAAGGTGCTTTAGATGCACGTGGTTCCAAGTTAATGCCAGATAAAAAGGATTTCGGTTATAGTTTTCCTTGCGACGGCCCAGGACGCGGCGGTACTTGTGATATTTCTGCTTGGGACGCATTTTATTTGGCAGTTTTCTGGATGTTAAATACCATTGGGTGGGTTACTTTTTATTGGCATTGGAAACACATCACTTTATGGCAGGGTAACGTTTCACAATTTAATGAATCTTCCACTTATTTAATGGGATGGTTAAGAGATTATCTATGGTTAAACTCTTCACAACTTATCAATGGATATAATCCTTTTGTATGAATAGTTTATCCGTATGGGCGTGGATGTTCTTATTTGGACATCTTGTTTGGGCTACTGGATTTATGTTTTTAATTTCTTGGCGCGGATATTGGCAGGAATTGATTGAAACTTTAGCATGGGCTCATGAACGCACACCTTTGGCTAATTTGATTCGATGGAGAGATAAGCCAGTGGCTCTTTCCATTGTGCAAGCAAGATTGGTTGGATTAGCCCACTTTTCCGTAGGCTATATATTCACTTATGCAGCTTTCTTGATTGCCTCTACATCAGGAAAATTTGGTTAATTTTAATTTAGTTATTTATTATTTTTTTTATGTACTGTATCAGCAACAATCTCATTTGTTTCGATGGAGAGGGAGGATCTACCTTCTTATATTTTTACATCTAGGATCCGAACTGTATCATTGATAATAATAGGAACTGAACATTATATTATGGCAAGAAAAAGTTTGATTCAGAGGGAGAAGAAGCGGCAGAAATTGGAACAGAAATATCATTTGATTCGTCGATCCTCAAAAAAAAAAATAAGCAAAGTTCCATCATTGAGTGAAAAATGGGAAATTCATGGAAAATTGCAATCCCCACCACGTAATAGTGCACCTATACGTCTCCATCGACGTTGTTTTTTGACTGGAAGACCTAGAGCTAACTATCGAGACTTTGGCTATCCGGACACATACTTCGAGAAATGTTTCATGCATGTTTGTTACCGGGCGCAATAAGATCAAGTTGGTAAAGAGAAAAATATCCTTTCGTATTTGTATGAATCTCTATGATCTTTTGTATGAATCTCTATGATCTATTATCATAGAAGATAGAGGAGCCCTCTTTACCATTCTGTATAAATAGACTATTCTATTTGTACGGATATGGTAGAGGGGCGTATCCAATCTTTCTTCGTACATAAGTTCCCGGTTCTTCAGCGCGGAGTAGAGCAGTTTGGTAGCTCGCAAGGCTCATAACCTTGAGGTCACGGGTTCAAATCCTGTCTCCGCAACATTTTTTTGTAAAAAAAAAAGATCTTTTTAGGTGTAATTCTAATTAATAACTATTTTTTTGGGGGGGGGTAGTTAGCATTAGGGGGGGTAGTTAGCATTAGTAGTTCGAATTTAATTTTGGATTTTATCTCTTATCTTATCATAATACATTACTTCACCGTGGGCGGATAGCGGGAATCGAACCCGCATCTTCTCCTTGGCAAAGAGAAATTTTACCATTCGACCATATCCGCATTTTCTGCGTTCCTGATACGCACGCATATGTCCACACATATATGACATATATCATATATCATATATGCGTCTGGATCATATGTACAGGGCCAAATATTCAGATACAAGAATGAAATATAATTTTTTTTGGAACTCAGATTGAATCTTAATGTGTCTCACAATCCGAATTATTAAATTTATTAGAAGTAGAAGGTAGAAGGAATGGAGTTTTTGGATCGGGGAAATACAAAATAAGTTCAAGAGATGAGAGAATTAAGGATAGCTACCAGAAAGACTAATCCAATCCATAATGATGTACCGGAAAATACAATATTTTTATTACTTGACCAACCATCAGAAGAAGCAAATACAACGGGTACACTAATCAGTAAGACTGATGAAGTCGCAATTAATGCAAAAACAGCTAATTGGAAAGCAATAGTCATGTTTGTAATCCTCCAAGCTACCAACAAATGAACTATACCATTTGATCCCTCGCTTAGTAAAAATTGTAATAAAATGCATCATGTAGGGATTTGACCATGAATCAATTGATTCTTTAGAACTTATTACCTTACCGCTTTATTTTATTCGGACATGGAGTCGAGGGGAGTTTAGTATTTACTTCACAAGCAGAAATACTGGATCATGCATATATCTATGTATACAATCTACAGATAGATACATCGAAATATGGATTTGCATCTGGGATGTTTCTACAGATAGTTAGTGTATCATCTCATATAGTCATATTCCATTTGTAGGAATAAAATAGAAATTGTCTCGGGAGAGATGGCTGAGTGGTTGATAGCTCCGGTCTTGAAAACCGGTATAGTCTAAACAAAGAACTATCGAGGGTTCGAATCCCTCTCTCTCCTTTTTTTGCTTGTTGAATAAATTTGTTTCTTTATTCATTTGGCCCGTTATCTTTCATAAA
>NW_027021159.1:60000-62385 GCF_036884655.1 Musa acuminata AAA Group | reverse complement strand
GCCCGTTTTTGGGCCGTTTTGGCCAGTTTTTGGCCTGTTCTTGCATTGCGCGGTGACCGTCGAGAGCGGAGCAAAACGTCAGCCATCTCAGCACCCTGGAACCCCCCCGGGTGGCACAGGGCTGGATGGGGCTTTCGTATAGCAGGGACGGTGCTGCCTCTCGCTTCGCTCGCTTGTCCGCCGCTCGCCGCTCGCTCGTGCAGCCAAAAATGGCCAGTATTGGCCCGTTTTTGGGCCGTTTTGGCCAGTTTTTGGCCTGTTCTTGCATTGCGCGGTGACCGTCGAGAGCGGAGCAAAACGTCAGCCATCTCAGCACCCTGGAACCCCCCGGGTGGCACAGGGCTGGATGGGGCTTTCGTATAGCAGGGACGGTGCTGCCATCTCGCTTCGCTCGCTGTCCGCCGCTCGCCGCTCGCTCGCGCAGCCAAAAATGGCCAGTTTTGGCCCGGTTTTTGGGCCGTTTTGGCCAGTTTTTGGCCTGTTCTTGCATTGCGCGGTGACCGTCGAGAGCGGAGCAAAACGTCAGCCATCTCAGCACCCTGGAACCCCCCGGGTGGCACAGGGCTGGATGGGGCTTTCGTATAGCAGGGACGGTGCTGCCTTCTCGCTTCGCTCGCTGTCCGCCGCTCGCCGCTCGCTCGTGCAGCCCAAAAATGGCCAGTTTTGGCCCGTTTTTGGGCCGTTTTGGCCAGTTTTTGGCCTGTTCTTGCATTGCGCGGTGACCGTCGAGAGCGGAGCAAAACGTCAGCCATCTCAGCACCCTGGAACCCCCCCCGGGTGGCACAGGGCTGGATGGGGCTTTCGTATAGCAGGGGACGGTGCTGCCTCTCGCTTCGCTCGCTGTCCGCCGCTCGCCGCTCGCTCGTGCAGCCAAAAATGGCCAGTTTTGGCCGTTTTTGGGCCGTTTTGGCCAGTTTTTGGCCTGTTCTTGCATTGCGCGGTGACCGTCGAGAGCGGAGCAAAACGTCAGCCATCTCAGCACCCTGGAACCCCCCGGGTGGCACAGGGCTGGATGGGGCTTTCGTATAGCAGGGACGGTGCTGCCTCTCGCTTCGCTCGCTGTCCGCCGCTCGCCGCTCGCTCGTGCAAGCCAAAAATGGCCAGTTTTGGCCGTTTTGGGCCGTTTTGGCCAGTTTTTGGCCTGTTCTTGCATTGCGCGGTGACCGTCGAGAGCGGAGCAAAACGTCCAGCCATCTCAGCACCCTGGAACCCCCCGGGTGGGCACAGGGCTGGATGGGGCTTTCGTATAGCAGGGACGGTGCTGCCTCTCGCTTCGCTCGCTGTCCGCCGCTCGCCGCTCGCTCGCGCAGCCAAAAATGGCCAGTTTTGGCCCGTTTTTGGGCCGTTTTGGCCAGTTTTTGGCCTGTTCTTGCATTGCGCGGTGACCGTCGAGAGCGGAGCAAAACGTCAGCCATCTCAGCACCCTGGAACCCCCCGGGTGGCACAGGGCTGGATGGGGCTTTCGTATAGCAGGGACGGTGCTGCCTCTCGCTTCGCTCGCTGTCCGCCGCTCGCCGCTCGCTCGTGCAGCCAAAAATGGCCAGTTTTGGCCCGTTTTTGGGCCGTTTTGGCCAGTTTTTGGCCTGTTCTTGCATTGCGCGGTGACCGTCGAGAGCGGAGCAAAACGTCAGCCATCTCAGCACCCTGGAACCCCCCGGGTGGCACAGGGCTGGATGGGGCTTTCGTATAGCAGGGACGGTGCTGCCTCTCGCTTCGCTCGCTGTCCGCCGCTCGCCGCTCGCTCGTGCAGCCAAAAATGGCCAGTTTTGGCCCGTTTTTGGGCCGTTTTGGCCAGTTTTTGGCCTGTTCTTGCATTGCGCGGTGACCGTCGAGAGCGGAGCAAAACGTCAGCCATCTCAGCACCCTGGAACCCCCCGGGTGGCACAGGGCTGGATGGGGCTTTCGTATAGCAGGGACGGTGCTGCCTCTCGCTTCGCTCGCTGTCCGCCGCTCGCCGCTCGCTCGTGCAGCCAAAAATGGCCAGTTTTGGCCCGTTTTTGGGCCGTTTTGGCCAGTTTTTGGCCTGTTCTTGCATTGCGCGGTGACCGTCGAGAGCGGAGCAAAACGTCAGCCATCTCAGCACCCTGGAACCCCCCGGGTGGCACAGGGCTGGATGGGGCTTTCGTATAGCAGGGACGGTGCTGCCTCTCGCTTCGCTCGCTGTCCGCCGCTCGCCGCTCGCTCGCGCAGCCAAAAATGGCCAGTTTTGGCCCGTTTTTGGGCCGTTTTGGCCAGTTTTTGGCCTGTTCTTGCATTGCGCGGTGACCGTCGAGAGCGGAGCAAAACGTCAGCCATCTCAGCACCCTGGAACCCCCCGGGTGGCACAGGGCTGGATGGGGCTTTCGTATAGCAGGGACGGTGCTGCCTCTCGCTTCGCTCGCTGTC
>NW_027021159.1:45000-50000 GCF_036884655.1 Musa acuminata AAA Group | reverse complement strand
CGCTCGCGCAGCCAAAAATGGCCAGTTTTGGCCCGTTTTTGGGCCGTTTTAGCCAGTTTTTGGCCTGTTCTTGCATTGCGCGGTGACCGTCGAGAGCGGAGCAAAACGTCAGCCATCTCAGCACCCTGGAACCCCCCGGGTGGCACAGGGCTGGATGGGGCTTTCGTATAGCAGGGACGGTGCTGCCTCTCGCTTCGCTCGCTGTCCGCCGCTCGCCGCTCGCTCGTGCAGCCAAAAATGGCCAGTTTTGGCCCGTTTTTGGGCCGTTTTGGCCAGTTTTTGGCCTGTTCTTGCATTGCGCGGTGACCGTCGAGAGCGGAGCAAAACGTCAGCCATCTCAGCACCCTGGAACCCCCCGGGTGGCACAGGGCTGGATGGGGCTTTCGTATAGCAGGGACGGTGCTGCCTCTCGCTTCGCTCGCTGTCCGCCGCTCGCCGCTCGCTCGTGCAGCCAAAAATGGCCAGTTTTGGCCCGTTTTTGGGCCGTTTTGGCCAGTTTTTGGCCTGTTCTTGCATTGCGCGGTGACCGTCGAGAGCGGAGCAAAACGTCAGCCATCTCAGCACCCTGGAACCCCCCGGGTGGCACAGGGCTGGATGGGGCTTTCGTATAGCAGGGACGGTGCTGCCTCTCGCTTCGCTCGCTGTCCGCCGCTCGCCGCTCGCTCGTGCAGCCAAAAATGGCCAGTTTTGGCCCGTTTTTGGGCCGTTTTGGCCAGTTTTTGGCCTGTTCTTGCATTGCGCGGTGACCGTCGAGAGCGGAGCAAAACGTCAGCCATCTCAGCACCCTGGAACCCCCCGGGTGGCACAGGGCTGGATGGGGCTTTCGTATAGCAGGGACGGTGCTGCCTCTCGCTTCGCTCGCTGTCCGCCGCTCGCCGCTCGCTCGTGCAGCCAAAAATGGCCAGTTTTGGCCCGTTTTTGGGCCGTTTTGGCCAGTTTTTGGCCTGTTCTTGCATTGCGCGGTGACCGTCGAGAGCGGAGCAAAACGTCAGCCATCTCAGCACCCTGGAACCCCCCGGGTGGCACAGGGCTGGATGGGGCTTTCGTATAGCAGGGACGGTGCTGCCTCTCGCTTCGCTCGCTGTCCGCCGCTCGCCGCTCGCTCGTGCAGCCAAAAATGGCCAGTTTTGGCCCGTTTTTGGGCCGTTTTGGCCAGTTTTTGGCCTGTTCTTGCATTGCGCGGTGACCGTCGAGAGCGGAGCAAAACGTCAGCCATCTCAGCACCCTGGAACCCCCCGGGTGGCACAGGGCTGGATGGGGCTTTCGTATAGCAGGGACGGTGCTGCCTCTCGCTTCGCTCGCTGTCCGCCGCTCGCCGCTCGCTCGTGCAGCCAAAAATGGCCAGTTTTGGCCCGTTTTTGGGCCGTTTTGGCCAGTTTTTGGCCTGTTCTTGCATTGCGCGGTGACCGTCGAGAGCGGAGCAAAACGTCAGCCATCTCAGCACCCTGGAACCCCCCGGGTGGCACAGGGCTGGATGGGGCTTTCGTATAGCAGGGACGGTGCTGCCTCTCGCTTCGCTCGCTGTCCGCCGCTCGCCGCTCGCTCGTGCAGCCAAAAATGGCCAGTTTTGGCCCGTTTTTGGGCCGTTTTGGCCAGTTTTTGGCCTGTTCTTGCATTGCGCGGTGACCGTCGAGAGCGGAGCAAAACGTCAGCCATCTCAGCACCCTGGAACCCCCCGGGTGGCACAGGGCTGGATGGGGCTTTCGTATAGCAGGGACGGTGCTGCCTCTCGCTTCGCTCGCTGTCCGCCGCTCGCCGCTCGCTCGTGCAGCCAAAAATGGCCAGTTTTGGCCCGTTTTTGGGCCGTTTTGGCCAGTTTTTGGCCTGTTCTTGCATTGCGCGGTGACCGTCGAGAGCGGAGCAAAACGTCAGCCATCTCAGCACCCTGGAACCCCCCGGGTGGCACAGGGCTGGATGGGGCTTTCGTATAGCAGGGACGGTGCTGCCTCTCGCTTCGCTCGCTGTCCGCCGCTCGCCGCTCGCTCGCGCAGCCAAAAATGGCCAGTTTTGGCCCGTTTTTGGGCCGTTTTGGCCAGTTTTTGGCCTGTTCTTGCATTGCGCGGTGACCGTCGAGAGCGGAGCAAAACGTCAGCCATCTCAGCACCCTGGAACCCCCCGGGTGGCACAGGGCTGGATGGGGCTTTCGTATAGCAGGGACGGTGCTGCCTCTCGCTTCGCTCGCTGTCCGCCGCTCGCCGCTCGCTCGTGCAGCCAAAAATGGCCAGTTTTGGCCCGTTTTTGGGCCGTTTTGGCCAGTTTTTGGCCTGTTCTTGCATTGCGCGGTGACCGTCGAGAGCGGAGCAAAACGTCAGCCATCTCAGCACCCTGGAACCCCCCCCGGGTGGCACAGGGCTGGATGGGGCTTTCGTATAGCAGGGACGGTGCTGCCTCTCGCTTCGCTCGCTGTCCGCCGCTCGCCGCTCGCTCGTGCAGCCAAAAATGGCCAGTTTTGGCCCGTTTTTGGGCCGTTTTGGCCAGTTTTTGGCCTGTTCTTGCATTGCGCGGTGACCGTCGAGAGCGGAGCAAAACGTCAGCCATCTCAGCACCCTGGAACCCCCCGGGTGGCACAGGGCTGGATGGGGCTTTCGTATAGCAGGGACGGTGCTGCCTCTCGCTTCGCTCGCTGTCCGCCGCTCGCCGCTCGCTCGTGCAGCCAAAAATGGCCAGTTTTGGCCCGTTTTTGGGCCGTTTTGGCCAGTTTTTGGCCTGTTCTTGCATTGCGCGGTGACCGTCGAGAGCGGAGCAAAACGTCAGCCATCTCAGCACCCTGGAACCCCCCGGGTGGCACAGGGCTGGATGGGGCTTTCGTATAGCAGGGACGGTGCTGCCTCTCGCTTCGCTCGCTGTCCGCCGCTCGCCGCTCGCTCGCGCAGCCAAAAATGGCCAGTTTTGGCCCGTTTTTGGGCCGTTTTGGCCAGTTTTTGGCCTGTTCTTGCATTGCGCGGTGACCGTCGAGAGCGGAGCAAAACGTCAGCCATCTCAGCACCCTGGAACCCCCCGGGTGGCACAGGGCTGGATGGGGCTTTCGTATAGCAGGGACGGTGCTGCCTCTCGCTTCGCTCGCTGTCCGCCGCTCGCCGCTCGCTCGTGCAGCCAAAAATGGCCAGTTTTGGCCCGTTTTTGGGCCGTTTTGGCCAGTTTTTGGCCTGTTCTTGCATTGCGCGGTGACCGTCGAGAGCGGAGCAAAACGTCAGCCATCTCAGCACCCTGGAACCCCCCGGGTGGCACAGGGCTGGATGGGGCTTTCGTATAGCAGGGACGGTGCTGCCTCTCGCTTCGCTCGCTGTCCGCCGCTCGCCGCTCGCTCGTGCAGCCAAAAATGGCCAGTTTTGGCCCGTTTTTGGGCCGTTTTGGCCAGTTTTTGGCCTGTTCTTGCATTGCGCGGTGACCGTCGAGAGCGGAGCAAAACGTCAGCCATCTCAGCACCCTGGAACCCCCCGGGTGGCACAGGGCTGGATGGGGCTTTCGTATAGCAGGGACGGTGCTGCCTCTCGCTTCGCTCGCTGTCCGCCGCTCGCCGCTCGCTCGTGCAGCCAAAAATGGCCAGTTTTGGCCCGTTTTTGGGCCGTTTTGGCCAGTTTTTGGCCTGTTCTTGCATTGCGCGGTGACCGTCGAGAGCGGAGCAAAACGTCAGCCATCTCAGCACCCTGGAACCCCCCGGGTGGCACAGGGCTGGATGGGGCTTTCGTATAGCAGGGACGGTGCTGCCTCTCGCTTCGCTCGCTGTCCGCCGCTCGCCGCTCGCTCGCGCAGCCAAAAATGGCCAGTTTTGGCCCGTTTTTGGGCCGTTTTGGCCAGTTTTTGGCCTGTTCTTGCATTGCGCGGTGACCGTCGAGAGCGGAGCAAAACGTCAGCCATCTCAGCACCCTGGAACCCCCCGGGTGGCACAGGGCTGGATGGGGCTTTCGTATAGCAGGGACGGTGCTGCCTCTCGCTTCGCTCGCTGTCCGCCGCTCGCCGCTCGCGCAGCCAAAAATGGCCAGTTTTGGCCCGTTTTTGGGCCGTTTTGGCCAGTTTTTGGCCTGTTCTTGCATTGCGCGGTGACCGTCGAGAGCGGAGCAAAACGTCAGCCATCTCAGCACCCTGGAACCCCCCGGGTGGCACAGGGCTGGATGGGGCTTTCGTATAGCAGGGACGGTGCTGCCTCTCGCTTCGCTCGCTGTTCGCCGCTCGCCGCTCGCTCGCGCAGCCAAAAATGGCCAGTTTTGGCCCGTTTTTGGGCTGTTTTGGCCAGTTTTTGGCCTGTTCTTGCGTGGTGCGGTGACCGTCGTGAGCGGAGCAAAACGTCAGCCATCTCAGCACCCTGGAACCCCCCGGGTGGCACAGGGCTGGATGGGGCTTTCGTATAGCAGGGACGGTGCTGCCTCTCGCTTCGCTCGCTGTTCGCCGCTCGCCGCTCGCTCGCGCAGCCAAAAATGGCCAGTTTTGGCCCGTTTTTGGGCTGTTTTGGCCTGTTTTTGGGCTGTTCTTGTGTGGCGCGGTGACCGTCGTGAGCGGAGCAAAATGTCAGCCATCTCAGCACCCTGGAACCCCCCGGGTGGCACAGGGCTGGATGGGGCTTTCGTATAGCAGGGACGGTGCTGCCTCGCGCTTCGCTCGCTGTTCGCCGCTCTCCGCTCGCTCGCGCAGCAAAAAATGGCCAGTTTTGGCCCGTTTTTGGGCTGTTTTGGCCAGTTTTTGGCCTGTTCTTGCGTGCCGCGGCGACCGTCGTGAGCGGAGCAAAACGTCAGCCATCTCAGCACCCTGGAACCCCCCGGGTGGCACAGGGCTGGATGGGGCTTTCGTATAGCAGGGACGGTGCTGCCTCTCGCTTCGCTCGCTGTCCGCCGCTCGCTGCTCGCTCGCGCAGCCAAAAATGGCCAGTTTTGGCCCGTTTTTGGGCTGTTTTGGCCTGTTTTTGGGCTGTTCTTGTGTGCCGCGGCGACCGTCGTGAGCGGAGCAAAATGTCAGCCATCTCAGCACCCTGGAACCCCCCGGGTGGCACAGGGCTGGATGGGGCT
>NW_027021159.1:30000-35000 GCF_036884655.1 Musa acuminata AAA Group | reverse complement strand
CAGGGACGGTGCTGCCTCTCGCTTCGCTCGCTGTCCGCCGCTCGCCGCTCGCTCGTGCAGCCAAAAATGGCCAGTTTTGGCCCGTTTTTGGGCCGTTTTGGCCAGTTTTTGGCCTGTTCTTGCATTGCGCGGTGACCGTCGAGAGCGGAGCAAAACGTCAGCCATCTCAGCACCCTGGAACCCCCCGGGTGGCACAGGGCTGGATGGGGCTTTCGTATAGCAGGGACGGTGCTGCCTCTCGCTTCGCTCGCTGTCCGCCGCTCGCCGCTCGCTCGTGCAGCCAAAAATGGCCAGTTTTGGCCCGTTTTTGGGCCGTTTTGGCCAGTTTTTGGCCTGTTCTTGCATTGCGCGGTGACCGTCGAGAGCGGAGCAAAACGTCAGCCATCTCAGCACCCTGGAACCCCCCGGGTGGCACAGGGCTGGATGGGGCTTTCGTATAGCAGGGACGGTGCTGCCTCTCGCTTCGCTCGCTGTCCGCCGCTCGCCGCTCGCTCGTGCAGCCAAAAATGGCCAGTTTTGGCCCGTTTTTGGGCCGTTTTGGCCAGTTTTTGGCCTGTTCTTGCATTGCGCGGTGACCGTCGAGAGCGGAGCAAAACGTCAGCCATCTCAGCACCCTGGAACCCCCCGGGTGGCACAGGGCTGGATGGGGCTTTCGTATAGCAGGGACGGTGCTGCCTCTCGCTTCGCTCGCTGTCCGCCGCTCGCCGCTCGCTCGTGCAGCCAAAAATGGCCAGTTTTGGCCCGTTTTTGGGCCGTTTTGGCCAGTTTTTGGCCTGTTCTTGCATTGCGCGGTGACCGTCGAGAGCGGAGCAAAACGTCAGCCATCTCAGCACCCTGGAACCCCCCGGGTGGCACAGGGCTGGATGGGGCTTTCGTATAGCAGGGACGGTGCTGCCTCTCGCTTCGCTCGCTGTCCGCCGCTCGCCGCTCGCTCGCGCAGCCAAAAATGGCCAGTTTTGGCCCGTTTTTGGGCCGTTTTGGCCAGTTTTTGGCCTGTTCTTGCATTGCGCGGTGACCGTCGAGAGCGGAGCAAAACGTCAGCCATCTCAGCACCCTGGAACCCCCCGGGTGGCACAGGGCTGGATGGGGCTTTCGTATAGCAGGGACGGTGCTGCCTCTCGCTTCGCTCGCTGTCCGCCGCTCGCCGCTCGCTCGTGCAGCCAAAAATGGCCAGTTTTGGCCCGTTTTTGGGCCGTTTTGGCCAGTTTTTGGCCTGTTCTTGCATTGCGCGGTGACCGTCGAGAGCGGAGCAAAACGTCAGCCATCTCAGCACCCTGGAACCCCCCCGGGTGGCACAGGGCTGGATGGGGCTTTCGTATAGCAGGGACGGTGCTGCCTCTCGCTTCGCTCGCTGTCCGCCGCTCGCCGCTCGCTCGTGCAGCCAAAAATGGCCAGTTTTGGCCCGTTTTTGGGCCGTTTTGGCCAGTTTTTGGCCTGTTCTTGCATTGCGCGGTGACCGTCGAGAGCGGAGCAAAACGTCAGCCATCTCAGCACCCTGGAACCCCCCGGGTGGCACAGGGCTGGATGGGGCTTTCGTATAGCAGGGACGGTGCTGCCTCTCGCTTCGCTCGCTGTCCGCCGCTCGCCGCTCGCTCGTGCAGCCAAAAATGGCCAGTTTTGGCCCGTTTTTGGGCCGTTTTGGCCAGTTTTTGGCCTGTTCTTGCATTGCGCGGTGACCGTCGGAGAGCGGAGCAAAACGTCAGCCATCTCAGCACCCTGGAACCCCCCCGGGTGGCACAGGGCTGGATGGGGCTTTCGTATAGCAGGGACGGTGCTGCCTCTCGCTTCGCTCGCTGTCCGCCGCTCGCCGCTCGCTCGTGCAGCCCAAAATGGCCAGTTTTGGCCCGTTTTTGGGCCGTTTTGGCCAGTTTTTGGCCTGTTCTTGCATTGCGCGGTGACCGTCGAGAGCGGAGCAAAAACGTCAGCCATCTCAGCACCCTGGAACCCCCCGGGTGGCACAGGGCTGGATGGGGCTTTCGTATAGCAGGGACGGTGCTGCCTCTCGCTTCGCTCGCTGTCCGCCGCTCGCCGCTCGCTCGAGCAGCCAAAAATGGCCAGTTTTGGCCCGTTTTTGGGCCGTTTTGGCCAGTTTTTGGCCTGTTCTTGCATTGCGCGGTGACCGTCGAGAGCGGAGCAAAACGTCAGCCATCTCAGCACCCTGGAACCCCCCGGGTGGCACAGGGCTGGATGGGGCTTTCGTATAGCAGGGACGGTGCTGCCTCTCGCTTCGCTCGCTGTCCGCCGCTCGCCGCTCGCTCGTGCAGCCAAAAATGGCCAGTTTTGGCCCGTTTTTGGGCCGTTTTGGCCAGTTTTTGGCCTGTTCTTGCATTGCGCGGTGACCGTCGAGAGCGGAGCAAAACGTCAGCCATCTCAGCACCCTGGAACCCCCCGGGTGGCACAGGCTGGATGGGGCTTTCGTATAGCAGGGACGGTGCTGCCTCGCGCTTCGCTCGCTGTCCGCCGCTCGCCGCTCGCTCGTGCAGCCAAAAATGGCCAGTTTTGGCCCGTTTTTTGGGCCGTTTTGGCCAGTTTTTGGCCTGTTCTTGCATTGCGCGGTGACCGTCGAGAGCGGAGCAAAACGTCAGCCATCTCAGCACCCTGGAACCCCCCGGGTGGCACAGGGCTGGATGGGGCTTTCGTATAGCAGGGACGGTGCTGCCTCTCGCTTCGCTCGCTGTCCGCCGCTCGCCGCTCGCTCGTGCAGCCAAAAATGGCCAGTTTTGGCCCGTTTTTGGGCCGTTTTGGCCAGTTTTTGGCCTGTTCTTGCATTGCGCGGTGACCGTCGAGAGCGGAGCAAAACGTCAGCCATCTCAGCACCCTGGAACCCCCCGGGTGGCACAGGGCTGGATGGGGCTTTCGTATAGCAGGGACGGTGCTGCCTCTCGCTTCGCTCGCTGTCCGCCGCTCGCCGCTCGCTCGTGCAGCCAAAAATGGCCAGTTTTGGCCCGTTTTTGGGCCGTTTTGGCCAGTTTTTGGCCTGTTCTTGCATTGCGCGGTGACCGTCGAGAGCGGAGCAAAACGTCAGCCATCTCAGCACCCTGGAACCCCCCGGGTGGCACAGGGCTGGATGGGGCTTTCGTATAGCAGGGACGGTGCTGCCTCTCGCTTCGCTCGCTGTCCGCCGCTCGCCGCTCGCTCGTGCAGCCAAAAATGGCCAGTTTTGGCCCGTTTTTGGGCCGTTTTGGCCAGTTTTTGGCCTGTTCTTGCATTGCGCGGTGACCGTCGAGAGCGGAGCAAAACGTCAGCCATCTCAGCACCCTGGAACCCCCCGGGTGGCACAGGGCTGGATGGGGCTTTCGTATAGCAGGGACGGTGCTGCCTCTCGCTTCGCTCGCTGTCCGCCGCTCGCCGCTCGCTCGCGCAGCCAAAAATGGCCAGTTTTGGCCCGTTTTTGGGCCGTTTTGGCCAGTTTTTGGCCTGTTCTTGCATTGCGCGGTGACCGTCGAGAGCGGAGCAAAACGTCAGCCATCTCAGCACCCTGGAACCCCCCGGGTGGCACAGGGCTGGATGGGGCTTTCGTATAGCAGGGACGGTGCTGCCTCTCGCTTCGCTCGCTGTCCGCCGCTCGCCGCTCGCTCGTGCAGCCAAAAATGGCCAGTTTTGGCCCGTTTTTGGGCCGTTTTGGCCAGTTTTTGGCCTGTTCTTGCATTGCGCGGTGACCGTCGAGAGCGGAGCAAAACGTCAGCCATCTCAGCACCCTGGAACCCCCCGGGTGGCACAGGGCTGGATGGGGCTTTCGTATAGCAGGGACGGTGCTGCCTCTCGCTTCGCTCGCTGTCCGCCGCTCGCCGCTCGCTCGTGCAGCCAAAAATGGCCAGTTTTGGCCCGTTTTTGGGCCGTTTGGCCAGTTTTTGGCCTGTTCTTGCATTGCGCGGTGACCGTCGAGAGCGGAGCAAAACGTCAGCCATCTCAGCACCCTGGAACCCCCCGGGTGGCACAGGGCTGGATGGGGCTTTCGTATAGCAGGGACGGTGCTGCCTCTCGCTTCGCTCGCTGTCCGCCGCTCGCCGCTCGCTCGCGCAGCCAAAAATGGCCAGTTTTGGCCCGTTTTTGGGCCGTTTTGGCCAGTTTTTGGCCTGTTCTTGCATTGCGCGGTGACCGTCGAGAGCGGAGCAAAACGTCAGCCATCTCAGCACCCTGGAACCCCCCGGGTGGCACAGGGCTGGATGGGGCTTTCGTATAGCAGGGACGGTGCTGCCTCTCGCTTCGCTCGCTGTCCGCCGCTCGCCGCTCGCGCAGCCAAAAATGGCCAGTTTTGGCCCGTTTTTGGGCCGTTTTGGCCAGTTTTTGGCCTGTTCTTGCATTGCGCGGTGACCGTCGAGAGCGGAGCAAAACGTCAGCCATCTCAGCACCCTGGAACCCCCCGGGTGGCACAGGGCTGGATGGGGCTTTCGTATAGCAGGGACGGTGCTGCCTCTCGCTTCGCTCGCTGTTCGCCGCTCGCCGCTCGCTCGCGCAGCCAAAAATGGCCAGTTTTGGCCCGTTTTTGGGCTGTTTTGGCCAGTTTTTGGCCTGTTCTTGCGTGGTGCGGTGACCGTCGTGAGCGGAGCAAAACGTCAGCCATCTCAGCACCCTGGAACCCCCCGGGTGGCACAGGGCTGGATGGGGCTTTCGTATAGCAGGGACGGTGCTGCCTCTCGCTTCGCTCGCTGTTCGCCGCTCGCCGCTCGCTCGCGCAGCCAAAAATGGCCAGTTTTGGCCCGTTTTTGGGCTGTTTTGGCCTGTTTTTGGGCTGTTCTTGTGTGGCGCGGTGACCGTCGTGAGCGGAGCAAAATGTCAGCCATCTCAGCACCCTGGAACCCCCCGGGTGGCACAGGGCTGGATGGGGCTTTCGTATAGCAGGGACGGTGCTGCCTCGCGCTTCGCTCGCTGTTCGCCGCTCTCCGCTCGCTCGCGCAGCAAAAAATGGCCAGTTTTGGCCCGTTTTTGGGCTGTTTTGGCCAGTTTTTGGCCTGTTCTTGCGTGCCGCGGCGACCGTCGTGAGCGGAGCAAAACGTCAG
>NW_027021159.1:17500-20000 GCF_036884655.1 Musa acuminata AAA Group | reverse complement strand
GCACCCTGGAACCCCCCGGGTGGCACAGGGCTGGATGGGGCTTTCGTATAGCAGGGACGGTGCTGCCTCTCGCTTCGCTCGCTGTCCGCCGCTCGCCGCTCGCTCGTGCAGCCAAAAATGGCCAGTTTTGGCCCGTTTTTGGGCCGTTTTGGCCAGTTTTTGGCCTGTTCTTGCATTGCGCGGTGACCGTCGAGAGCGGAGCAAAACGTCAGCCATCTCAGCACCCTGGAACCCCCCGGGTGGCACAGGGCTGGATGGGGCTTTCGTATAGCAGGGACGGTGCTGCCTCTCGCTTCGCTCGCTGTCCGCCGCTCGCCGCTCGCTCGTGCAGCCAAAAATGGCCAGTTTTGGCCCGTTTTTGGGCCGTTTTGGCCAGTTTTTGGCCTGTTCTTGCATTGCGCGGTGACCGTCGAGAGCGGAGCAAAACGTCAGCCATCTCAGCACCCTGGAACCCCCCGGGTGGCACAGGGCTGGATGGGGCTTTCGTATAGCAGGGACGGTGCTGCCTCTCGCTTCGCTCGCTGTCCGCCGCTCGCCGCTCGCTCGTGCAGCCAAAAATGGCCAGTTTTGGCCCGTTTTTGGGCCGTTTTGGCCAGTTTTTGGCCTGTTCTTGCATTGCGCGGTGACCGTCGAGAGCGGAGCAAAACGTCAGCCATCTCAGCACCCTGGAACCCCCCGGGTGGCACAGGGCTGGATGGGGCTTTCGTATAGCAGGGACGGTGCTGCCTCTCGCTTCGCTCGCTGTCCGCCGCTCGCCGCTCGCTCGTGCAGCCAAAAATGGCCAGTTTTGGCCCGTTTTTGGGCCGTTTTGGCCAGTTTTTGGCCTGTTCTTGCATTGCGCGGTGACCGTCGAGAGCGGAGCAAAACGTCAGCCATCTCAGCACCCTGGAACCCCCCGGGTGGCACAGGGCTGGATGGGGCTTTCGTATAGCAGGGACGGTGCTGCCTCTCGCTTCGCTCGCTGTCCGCCGCTCGCCGCTCGCTCGTGCAGCCAAAAATGGCCAGTTTTGGCCCGTTTTTGGGCCGTTTTGGCCAGTTTTTGGCCTGTTCTTGCATTGCGCGGTGACCGTCGAGAGCGGAGCAAAACGTCAGCCATCTCAGCACCCTGGAACCCCCCGGGTGGCACAGGGCTGGATGGGGCTTTCGTATAGCAGGGACGGTGCTGCCTCTCGCTTCGCTCGCTGTCCGCCGCTCGCCGCTCGCTCGCGCAGCCAAAAATGGCCAGTTTTGGCCCGTTTTTGGGCCGTTTTGGCCAGTTTTTGGCCTGTTCTTGCATTGCGCGGTGACCGTCGAGAGCGGAGCAAAACGTCAGCCATCTCAGCACCCTGGAACCCCCCGGGTGGCACAGGGCTGGATGGGGCTTTCGTATAGCAGGGACGGTGCTGCCTCTCGCTTCGCTCCGCTGTCCGCCGCTCGCCGCTCGCTCGTGCAGCCAAAAATGGCCAGTTTTGGCCCGTTTTTGGGCCGTTTTGGCCAGTTTTTGGCCTGTTCTTGCATTGCGCGGTGACCGTCGAGAGCGGAGCAAAACGTCAGCCATCTCAGCACCCTGGAACCCCCCCCGGGTGGCACAGGGCTGGATGGGCTTTCGTATAGCAGGGACGGTGCTGCCTCTCGCTTCGCTCGCTGTCCGCCGCTCGCCGCTCGCTCGTGCAGCCAAAAATGGCCAGTTTTGGCCCGTTTTTGGGCCGTTTTGGCCAGTTTTTGGCCTGTTCTTGCATTGCGCGGTGACCGTCGAGAGCGGAGCAAAACGTCAGCCATCTCAGCACCCTGGAACCCCCCGGGTGGCACAGGGCTGGATGGGGCTTTCGTATAGCAGGGACGGTGCTGCCTCTCGCTTCGCTCGCTGTCCGCCGCTCGCCGCTCGCTCGTGCAGCCAAAAATGGCCAGTTTGGCCCGTTTTTGGGCCGTTTTGGCCAGTTTTTGGCCTGTTCTTGCATTGCGCGGTGACCGTCGAGAGCGGAGCAAAACGTCAGCCATCTCAGCACCCTGGAACCCCCCGGGTGGCACAGGGCTGGATGGGGCTTTCGTATAGCAGGGACGGTGCTGCCTCTCGCTTCGCTCGCTGTCCGCCGCTCGCCGCTCGCTCGTGCAGCCAAAAATGGCCAGTTTTGGCCCGTTTTTGGGCCGTTTTGGCCAGTTTTTGGCCTGTTCTTGCATTGCGCGGTGACCGTCGAGAGCGGAGCAAAACGTCAGCCATCTCAGCACCCTGGAACCCCCCGGGTGGCACAGGGCTGGATGGGCTTTCGTATAGCAGGGACGGTGCTGCCTCTCGCTTCGCTCGCTGTCCGCCGCTCGCCGCTCGCTCGTGCAGCCAAAAATGGCCAGTTTTGGCCCGTTTTTGGGCCGTTTGGCCAGTTTTTGGCCTGTTCTTGCATTGCGCGGTGACCGTCGAGAGCGGAGCAAAACGTCAGCCATCTCAGCACCCTGGAACCCCCCGGGTGGCACAGGGCTGGATGGGGCTTTCGTATAGCAGGGACGGTGCTGCCTCTCGCTTCGCTCG
>NW_027021159.1:0-7500 GCF_036884655.1 Musa acuminata AAA Group | reverse complement strand
CGCCGCTCGCTCGTGCAGCCAAAAATGGCCAGTTTTGGCCCGTTTTTGGGCCGTTTTGGCCAGTTTTTGGCCTGTTCTTGCATTGCGCGGTGACCGTCGAGAGCGGAGCAAAACGTCAGCCATCTCAGCACCCTGGAACCCCCCGGGTGGCACAGGGCTGGATGGGGCTTTCGTATAGCAGGGACGGTGCTGCCTCTCGCTTCGCTCGCTGTCCGCCGCTCGCCGCTCGCTCGTGCAGCCAAAAATGGCCAGTTTTGGCCCGTTTTTGGGCCGTTTTGGCCAGTTTTTGGCCTGTTCTTGCATTGCGCGGTGACCGTCGAGAGCGGAGCAAAACGTCAGCCATCTCAGCACCCTGGAACCCCCCGGGTGGCACAGGGCTGGATGGGGCTTTCGTATAGCAGGGACGGTGCTGCCTCTCGCTTCGCTCGCTGTCCGCCGCTCGCCGCTCGCTCGTGCAGCCAAAAATGGCCAGTTTTGGCCCGTTTTTGGGCCGTTTTGGCCAGTTTTTGGCCTGTTCTTGCATTGCGCGGTGACCGTCGAGAGCGGAGCAAAACGTCAGCCATCTCAGCACCCTGGAACCCCCCGGGTGGCACAGGGCTGGATGGGGCTTTCGTATAGCAGGGACGGTGCTGCCTCTCGCTTCGCTCGCTGTCCGCCGCTCGCCGCTCGCTCGTGCAGCCAAAAATGGCCAGTTTTGGCCCGTTTTTGGGCCGTTTTGGCCAGTTTTTGGCCTGTTCTTGCATTGCGCGGTGACCGTCGAGAGCGGAGCAAAACGTCAGCCATCTCAGCACCCTGGAACCCCCCGGGTGGCACAGGGCTGGATGGGGCTTTCGTATAGCAGGGACGGTGCTGCCTCTCGCTTCGCTCGCTGTCCGCCGCTCGCCGCTCGCTCGTGCAGCCAAAAATGGCCAGTTTTGGCCCGTTTTTGGGCCGTTTTGGCCAGTTTTTGGCCTGTTCTTGCATTGCGCGGTGACCGTCGAGAGCGGAGCAAAACGTCAGCCATCTCAGCACCCTGGAACCCCCCGGGTGGCACAGGGCTGGATGGGGCTTTCGTATAGCAGGGACGGTGCTGCCTCTCGCTTCGCTCGCTGTCCGCCGCTCGCCGCTCGCTCGCGCAGCCAAAAATGGCCAGTTTTGGCCCGTTTTTGGGCCGTTTTGGCCAGTTTTTGGCCTGTTCTTGCATTGCGCGGTGACCGTCGAGAGCGGAGCAAAACGTCAGCCATCTCAGCACCCTGGAACCCCCCGGGTGGCACAGGGCTGGATGGGGCTTTCGTATAGCAGGGACGGTGCTGCCTCTCGCTTCGCTCGCTGTCCGCCGCTCGCCGCTCGCTCGTGCAGCCAAAAATGGCCAGTTTTGGCCCGTTTTTGGGCCGTTTTGGCCAGTTTTTGGCCTGTTCTTGCATTGCGCGGTGACCGTCGAGAGCGGAGCAAAACGTCAGCCATCTCAGCACCCTGGAACCCCCCGGGTGGCACAGGGCTGGATGGGGCTTTCGTATAGCAGGGACGGTGCTGCCTCTCGCTTCGCTCGCTGTCCGCCGCTCGCCGCTCGCTCGTGCAGCCAAAAATGGCCAGTTTTGGCCCGTTTTTGGGCCGTTTTGGCCAGTTTTTGGCCTGTTCTTGCATTGCGCGGTGACCGTCGAGAGCGGAGCAAAACGTCAGCCATCTCAGCACCCTGGAACCCCCCGGGTGGCACAGGGCTGGATGGGGCTTTCGTATAGCAGGGACGGTGCTGCCTCTCGCTTCGCTCGCTGTCCGCCGCTCGCCGCTCGCTCGTGCAGCCAAAAATGGCCAGTTTTGGCCCGTTTTTGGGCCGTTTTGGCCAGTTTTTGGCCTGTTCTTGCATTGCGCGGTGACCGTCGAGAGCGGAGCAAAACGTCAGCCATCTCAGCACCCTGGAACCCCCCGGGTGGCACAGGGCTGGATGGGGCTTTCGTATAGCAGGGACGGTGCTGCCTCTCGCTTCGCTCGCTGTCCGCCGCTCGCCGCTCGCTCGCGCAGCCAAAAATGGCCAGTTTTGGCCCGTTTTTGGGCCGTTTTGGCCAGTTTTTGGCCTGTTCTTGCATTGCGCGGTGACCGTCGAGAGCGGAGCAAAACGTCAGCCATCTCAGCACCCTGGAACCCCCCGGGTGGCACAGGGCTGGATGGGGCTTTCGTATAGCAGGGACGGTGCTGCCTCTCGCTTCGCTCGCTGTCCGCCGCTCGCCGCTCGCTCGTGCAGCCAAAAATGGCCAGTTTTGGCCCGTTTTTGGGCCGTTTTGGCCAGTTTTTGGCCTGTTCTTGCATTGCGCGGTGACCGTCGAGAGCGGAGCAAAACGTCAGCCATCTCAGCACCCTGGAACCCCCCGGGTGGCACAGGGCTGGATGGGGCTTTCGTATAGCAGGGACGGTGCTGCCTCTCGCTTCGCTCGCTGTCCGCCGCTCGCCGCTCGCTCGTGCAGCCAAAAATGGCCAGTTTTGGCCCGTTTTTGGGCCGTTTTGGCCAGTTTTTGGCCTGTTCTTGCATTGCGCGGTGACCGTCGAGAGCGGAGCAAAACGTCAGCCATCTCAGCACCCTGGAACCCCCCGGGTGGCACAGGGCTGGATGGGGCTTTCGTATAGCAGGGACGGTGCTGCCTCTCGCTTCGCTCGCTGTCCGCCGCTCGCCGCTCGCTCGTGCAGCCAAAAATGGCCAGTTTTGGCCCGTTTTTGGGCCGTTTTGGCCAGTTTTTGGCCTGTTCTTGCATTGCGCGGTGACCGTCGAGAGCGGAGCAAAACGTCAGCCATCTCAGCACCCTGGAACCCCCCGGGTGGCACAGGGCTGGATGGGGCTTTCGTATAGCAGGGACGGTGCTGCCTCTCGCTTCGCTCGCTGTCCGCCGCTCGCCGCTCGCTCGTGCAGCCAAAAATGGCCAGTTTTGGCCCGTTTTTGGGCCGTTTTGGCCAGTTTTTGGCCTGTTCTTGCATTGCGCGGTGACCGTCGAGAGCGGAGCAAAACGTCAGCCATCTCAGCACCCTGGAACCCCCCGGGTGGCACAGGGCTGGATGGGGCTTTCGTATAGCAGGGACGGTGCTGCCTCTCGCTTCGCTCGCTGTCCGCCGCTCGCCGCTCGCGCAGCCAAAAATGGCCAGTTTTGGCCCGTTTTTGGGCCGTTTTGGCCAGTTTTTGGCCTGTTCTTGCATTGCGCGGTGACCGTCGAGAGCGGAGTCGAAGAACGTCCAGCCATCTCAGCACCGCTGGAACCCCCCGGGTGCCACAGGGCTGGATGGGGTCATTCGTATCAGCAGGGACGGTGTGCTCTCGCTTCGCCTCGCTGTTCTACAGCCGCTCGCCGCTCGCCTCCGCGCAGACCAAAATTGCCAGTTCTTGGCCGTTATTTGGGCGTATTTGCGCCAGTTTTTGGCTGTTCTTGCTGTGTGGGACACGTTCGAGAGCTTTCGGTCTGTAATGGACCATTTTACCCTTTGTTGTGCAACTATTCAGAGCTTGTAAAGTCTGTTTGTAATTTGTATTGTCTATGAAGTGTTTTTCGGACATGTTTGCTTGTGGATCCCGATTGAGGCGTTCTCTTTAACCCGTTCTCTCTTTTGTTGGTCCTTAGGGACAATGGGAGGCTTCGGGGAGGCTGACCTTTGCGGACGGACGCGCGAGGGTGCCGCACGCCTTCGGCAAAACCAGCTAAGGTCGTGACAATATGGTATCAGAGCGGGACAAGCACTCATAGAAACACTTGACATGCAAACGTGGGGGACCTAGCGGGGCTGCGTTGAGGGCAGTCAGCACACGCGCGACCGTTTGAGGGAAAACGGGCATGGAGATGTAGGGAAAAGAGTCGCTCAGAGGAGCGGGCATCTGACATTGGCATTCAGAGGAATGGCCAACCCTTCGCGCAAGAGGCACCACGAGAACAGGCAAGCTTGGAAGAATTTGGAGCGCACAAAGGTTGGGATGGCTGAGTTTGAGCTACGGCTCAACGTTGACAACTATACTTGATGGTGCTCTAGGCAGGCGAGGCGCTTGGCAAGAATGAGACCATCCAAGGTAGAATGAGTTGCTCAACGACCAAAAGAGTTATGCAAAGCTCACAGAGGTGAGGGGAATTGCTAACTCGAAGAATTTGGTACTTATGCATGGGCTTGTATGCGGACGATGGAATGTTCGTGGCCATCCCAAGGCGGCCGAGACTCGGCGCCAATGGAGCATTAAAACTTTCTCTTCGGCATGCAAAGGATACGTCCGTAGAAGGCTGAAGTGTGCAACGAGTTCAGCATGTTGCTAGGCCTTGAGGAGTGCAGTGGTGGCTGTATTGACGTGGAGGCGCAATCTAGCAAGTGCGTTTGCAAGAGGCAGAACAATGCACAGTTTGTTCAGCAGATCGGAGTAGTCCAAGGGGATGGTGGTCTCCAAAACGAAGAGAGATGTTGCTCCAACGAGACAGTTATCCAGGAGGGATAAGTCTCGGCACTCCAGAGGGAGAATCATGTGAGACGGACTTCACATGTTGAGGAGGAGTACCTCACGAGGAGTTGTCGCTTGATCTCGCTCGAGAGAATGCATTGGTGGATGCATTGCGAGATCAAGTGGGGGAGCGACCTCAAGCAACTTAAATGAAGGCACACTTAGAGTCGATATGGAGATCGGACTCAAGGGAGGGTTGACCCGTGGGAATGGTGGGCGCGAGGGCCACCATCGACTCAATGCAAGAACGAGGAGCGGAGCAACTTGGGTGTAACTTGGCGAAGTACCCAAGCCGCATGAAGGGAGCCAGCAGAGAAGTTGGAACATGGAGCAGAAGCACAGTGCTTTCCTTAGACAGAGGTCAAAGACATGAACTCTTGCAGAGGCAAGGGTAGGATCATGATGTTCCATGGGTCCTTCATCCTGACGGAGCTGACTCATCTTGTATGGTGCTAAAGACGAAGGGAGCTTCGCGGCACATACACCTTAACTCGGAAGAGCATTTGATGGAGGAACTAAGGCGACTCAACTTGCGGAGGCGAAGTTGGGTTCAGAAGGCCTTAGCACGGGGCAAGAGGACGCAGAGGCGGGTACTCTTGAAGAATATGCCACAGTGTTGCCATTCAAGTTGCTATGAAGGAAGCAGTGCGCAGCGGAGATTGTGCTGGTAGGGGCAGAGGCCCAGGATCCAGACAATGGTGCACAGATTACAGTGAAGTCGGTGGACTTCGGGAGCTACTAGGCGACGGACTGTCCTAGAGCGGTGCTTCATCTAGGTGTGACCCAGGAGTGGGTGGATGAAGGTCGATTGCCAGAGGAGCGAACAAAATCGAAGGTGGAAGGGACCCTGCGATGTATTGGCAGAGGCCACACATGAAGGGTTCACAATTCGAGTTTATTCCACAAGGATCAGAATGCAATGGAGATGTCACCAGGAGGCGACATGGTGCAGCGGATCGTGGTGGAACAGTTCGTGGCAATGCGATAGACACAATCTGTCCCGTGAGGGATGAGATCATATGGAGGTATGATCGGGAGTTACTGGAAGCGAGATCATATGGAGGTATGATCGGGAGTTACTGGAAGCTCCACTTCGATGAACAACACGACGGCAAGAAGGGCTATGGATTCAAGGAGTGAAGGCCATGGTACCGCAGAGGCGGGTCTTCGGGGCGTGCATCGAATTTTGCATCGGATGAAAGCCTTGGTCATCAGCATATGGGGGCTGTGTTCCACCAAGGGAAAAGTTCGAATGCAAGTACCAGTGAGTTCCATGGGAGGGACTTGATCATACAGAGGTATGATCGAAGCAGCTGGAGAGTTGGACTGCTCCAGAGCTCATATTCGCTTAAGGGAGCCCGACAAGTCAGAGGACAAGGTCGAGTAAGCGAACGTTGCTACCAAGGAAGCTAAGGAGAACAGAATCGGTGCAAACTCTACAACGTGATGGCAGAGGCCATGCATGGGAGTTGCAGTCTGTCTTTCCATCGACCAAACAGACTGCTTGGAGAACACAGTGGTGTTGAAGCAGGGGGTCGAAAGGGGCGAGGAAGCGACGACGAGTCCAGAGGGACTTAGCTACCCAAAATCAAGCATCAGTTAGAATGGAGGTGGACTCAGAGGAGTGCCACGGAGACATCTCTACTGATTGTGAAGAAAAGGGATACAGAGGCGAGGCGACGGATAGTAGGGCCATGGGCATGGCAGCGCCATGGTACCGCAGAGGCGGGACTTCCGTGCAAGTCATTGATCCCTTGCTCTCATGGAGGGAGAGCGCTTGGTCGTGAAAGGGGCCGAGGAGGTGGAGCATGCAGAGGCAATCTCCAAGTACCGAGACAAGGCTGAAGGGCAGAGGCCAAGAAACTTCGTAAGACCGGTGTCAACAAGTTTCTCATCAAGATAGCCGTAAGTGAAGGACTTCGGGTCACGCAAGAGTGCACGACCAAGGAACGAAGCAGGCAGTACACGGTGCTGTACCTTTGCTACTCAGTGGAGTAGGCGGCAGGGTTGATGGAGAAGACGGTACAATCCCAGAGGCGACCTCATCTATCAGAGAATTACTCCAAGTTGGGGTGAAAACTTCCTGCATTCCAGAAGTTCAATGGCTTTGAGAAGGTGAATCACAGTAGCTAACTCAACGCAAGGAGTGCAAACACTTCAAGTGCTTCAGAAGTGTGAGCAAAGAGCAGGCGAAGACCAGTAACCAGCTCGATGCATGAAGTACAACCTCGAGGAGGCGGGCGAAGTCAAAGTAACCTTTGCCTTCTCAACTCTTAAGAGAATGGGCGAAACCGAGTACCCCAGTTCTCTTATCTATCCAGCAGAGGAGCTCTGCACAAGTTCAAAGACCCTTCGAAGATAATGGAAGACAATAGTTGTCAAATCCTCACCAACGGTGATCAGTGCTACTGAGAGTAGATCGTCCGCTTCATTTCCCAACGAAATGCCAATCGAAAGCGGAAGTGATGCGAACCTACTTGGATGTGACAACTAACTGAAAGAAGAGTCAATGAGCAGATTTTGTGGAGGAAGGACCCAAAACTTTAGAAGTTTGCGAGGCGATGCTCGTTAAAGCTCCAACAAGCATCCACCCAGTTCAAGCAGCATGTGGAAATTTTTCGAGACTGGCGCAGAAAAGATGGTCTTTTCCTTCATTTGGTGGATCCGCAAGAATCGACAAGGATCAACACAACTCAGCCAACCCCACACCAGAGTCAGAGTCATTGGCGAGTTGAAGCAGCATGGCGGATCAAAGATTCGACTACTCAGAAACAGCAGCGGAGAGCAGCTGGGAGCCAGGAGGCGCATTGCAGCTGGAGCAGAAGATTGAAGACTCAGCAAAGGCGAAGAGTTGCAGTGTTCACAAAGGCTTCGACGAGGACGTCGAAGGGATAAGTGGGGGAGAATGTAACGGACAAACTTCTAAACAAGATGTTGGATGTAATGCTTATGTCTGTCCGTTGTCTTTTGGCATTTCATGCCTTGTACAGCAGATAGAGGGGCGGCCGAAGGCTTATAAGTCCCATTTTAGTTGGGTTGGTGGCCTCTTTAGGCTTGTAAATAAA
>NW_027021158.1:25000-27500 GCF_036884655.1 Musa acuminata AAA Group | reverse complement strand
CAGGGCTGGATGGGGCTTTCGTATAGCAGGGAAGGTGCTGCCTCTCGCTTCGCTCGCTGTCCGCCGCTCGCCGCTCGCTTGCCCAGCCAAAAATGGCCAGTTTTGGCCCGTTTTTGGGCCGTTTTGGCCAGTTTTTGGCCTGTTTTTGCGTTGCGCGGTGACCGTCTTGAGCGGAGCAAAATGTCAGCCATCTCAGCACCCTGGAACCCCCCGGGTGGCACAGGGCTGGATGGGGCTTTCGTATAGCAGGGACGGTGCTGCCTCTCGCTTCGCTCGCTGTCCGCCGCTCGCCGCTCCCTCGCGCAGCCAAAAATGGCCAGTTTTGTCCCGTTTTTGGGCCGTTTTGGCCAGTTTTTGGCCTGTTCTTGCGTCGCGCGGTGACCGTCGTGAGCGGAGCAAAATGTCAGCCATCTCAGCACCCTGGAACCCCCCGGGTGGCACAGGGCTGGATGGGGCTTTCGTATAGCAGGGACGGTGCTGCCTCTCGCTTCGCTCGCTGTCCGCCGCTCGCCGCTCGCTCGCGCAGCCAAAAATGGCCAGTTTTGGCCCGTTTTTGGGCCGTTTTGGCCAGTTTTTGGCCTGTTCTTGCGTCGCGCGGTGACCGTCGTGAGCGGAGCAAAATGTCAGCCATCTCAGCACCCTGGAACCCCCCGGGTGGCACAGGGCTGGATGGGGCTTTCGTATAGCAGGGACGGTGCTGCCTCTCGCTTCGCTCGCTGTTCGCCGCTCGCCGCTCGCTCGCGCAGCCAAAAATGGCCAGTTTTGGCCCGTTTTGGCCAGTTTTTGGCCTGTTTTTGCGTTGCGCGGTGACCATCTTGAGCGGAGCAAAATGTCAGCCATCTCAGCACCCTGGAACCCCCCGGGTGGCACAGGGCTGGATGGGGCTTTCGTATAGCAGGGACGGTGATGCCTCTCGCTTCGCTCGCTGTCCGCCGCTCGCTGCTCGCTCGCGCAGCCAAAAATGGCCAGTTTTGGCCCGTTTTTGGGCCGTTTTGGCCTGTTTTTGGGCTGTTCTTGCGTCGCGCGGTGACCGTCGTGAGCGGAGCAAAATGTCAGCCATCTCAGCACCCTGGAACCCCCCGGGTGGCACAGGGCTGGATGGGGCTTTCGTATAGCAGGGACGGTGCTGCCTCTCGCTTCGCTCGCTGTCCGCCGCTCGCCGCTCGCTCGCGCAGCCAAAAATGGCCAGTTTTGTCCCGTTTTTGGGCCGTTTTGGCCTGTTTTTGGGCTGTTCTTGCGTCGCGCGGTGACCGTCGTGAGCGGAGCAAAATGTCAGCCATCTCAGCACCCTGGAACCCCCCGGGTGGCACAGGGCTGGATGGGGCTTTCGTATAGCAGGGACGGTGCTGCCTCTCGCTTCGCTCGCTGTCCGCCGCTCGCCGCTCGCTCGCGCAGCCAAAAATGGCCAGTTTTGGCCCGTTTTTGGGCCGTTTTGGCCAGTTTTTGGCCTGTTCTTGCGTCGCGCGGTGACCGTCGTGAGCGGAGCAAAATGTCAGCCATCTCAGCACCCTGGAACCCCCCGGGTGGCACAGGGCTGGATGGGGCTTTCGTATAGCAGGGACGGTGCTGCCTCTCGCTTCGCTCGCTGTTCGCCGCTCGCCGCTCGCTCGCGCAGCCAAAAATGGCCAGTTTTGGCCCGTTTTGGCCAGTTTTTGGCCTGTTTTTGCGTTGCGCGGTGACCATCTTGAGCGGAGCAAAATGTCAGCCATCTCAGCACCCTGGAACCCCCCGGGTGGCACAGGGCTGGATGGGGCTTTCGTATAGCAGGGACGGTGATGCCTCTCGCTTCGCTCGCTGTCCGCCGCTCGCTGCTCGCTCACGCAGCCAAAAATGGCCAGTTTTGGCCCGTTTTTGGGCCGTTTTGGCCTGTTTTTGGCCTGTTCTTGCGTCGCGCGGTGACCGTCGTGAGCGGAGCAAAATGTCAGCCATCTCAGCACCCTGGAACCCCCCGGGTGGCACAGGGCTGGATGGGGCTTTCGTATAGCAGGGACGGTGCTGCCTCTCGCTTAGCTCGCTGTCCGCCGCTCGCCGCTCGCTCGCGCAGCCAAAAATGGCCAGTTTTGTCCCGTTTTTGGGCCGTTTTGGCCTGTTTTTGGGCTGTTCTTGCGTCGCGCGGTGACCGTCGTGAGCGGAGCAAAATGTCAGCCATCTCAGCACCCTGGAACCCCCCGGGTGGCACAGGGCTGGATGGGGCTTTCGTATAGCAGGGATGGTGCTGCCTCTCGCTTCGCTCGTTGTCCGCCGCTCGCCGCTCGCTCGCGCAGCCAAAAATGGCCAGTTTTGGCCCGTTTTTGGGCCGTTTTGGCCAGTTTTTGGCCTGTTCTTGCGTCGCGCGGTGACCGTCGTGAGCGGAGCAAAATGTCAGCCATCTCAGCACCCTGGAACCCCCCGGGTGGCACAGGGCTGGATGGGGCTTTCGTATAGCAGGGACGGTGCTGCCTCTCGCTTCGCTCGCTGTCCGCCGCTCGCCGCTCGCTCGCGCAGCCAAAAATGGCCAGTT
>NW_027021158.1:2500-5000 GCF_036884655.1 Musa acuminata AAA Group | reverse complement strand
CGGTGCTGCCTCTCGCTTCGCTCGCTGTCCGCCGCTCGCCGCTCGCTCGCGCAGCCAAAAATGGCCAGTTTTGGCCCGTTTTTGGGCCGTTTTGGCCAGTTTTTGGCCTGTTCTTGCGTCGCGCGGTGACCGTCGTGAGCGGAGCAAAATGTCAGCCATCTCAGCACCCTGGAACCCCCCGGGTGGCACAGGGCTGGATGGGGCTTTCGTATAGCAGGGACGGTGCTGCCTCTCGCTTCGCTCGCTGTTCGCCGCTCGCCGCTCGCTCGCGCAGCCAAAAATGGCCAGTTTTGGCCCGTTTTGGCCAGTTTTTGGCCTGTTTTTGCGTTGCGCGGTGACCATCTTGAGCGGAGCAAAATGTCAGCCATCTCAGCACCCTGGAACCCCCCGGGTGGCACAGGGCTGGATGGGGCTTTCGTATAGCAGGGACGGTGATGCCTCTCGCTTCGCTCGCTGTCCGCCGCTCGCTGCTCGCTCGCGCAGCCAAAAATGGCCAGTTTTGGCCCGTTTTTGGGCCGTTTTGGCCTGTTTTTGGGCTGTTCTTGCGTCGCGCGGTGACCGTCGTGAGCGGAGCAAAATGTCAGCCATCTCAGCACCCTGGAACCCCCCGGGTGGCACAGGGCTGGATGGGGCTTTCGTATAGCAGGGACGGTGCTGCCTCTCGCTTCGCTCGCTGTCCGCCGCTCGCCGCTCGCTCGCGCAGCCAAAAATGGCCAGTTTTGTCCCGTTTTTGGGCCGTTTTGGCCTGTTTTTGGGCTGTTCTTGCGTCGCGCGGTGACCGTCGTGAGCGGAGCAAAATGTCAGCCATCTCAGCACCCTGGAACCCCCCGGGTGGCACAGGGCTGGATGGGGCTTTCGTATAGCAGGGACGGTGCTGCCTCTCGCTTCGCTCGCTGTCCGCCGCTCGCCGCTCGCTCGCGCAGCCAAAAATGGCCAGTTTTGGCCCGTTTTTGGGCCGTTTTGGCCAGTTTTTGGCCTGTTCTTGCGTCGCGCGGTGACCGTCGTGAGCGGAGCAAAATGTCAGCCATCTCAGCACCCTGGAACCCCCCGGGTGGCACAGGGCTGGATGGGGCTTTCGTATAGCAGGGACGGTGCTGCCTCTCGCTTCGCTCGCTGTTCGCCGCTCGCCGCTCGCTCGCGCAGCCAAAAATGGCCAGTTTTGGCCCGTTTTGGCCAGTTTTTGGCCTGTTTTTGCGTTGCGCGGTGACCATCTTGAGCGGAGCAAAATGTCAGCCATCTCAGCACCCTGGAACCCCCCGGGTGGCACAGGGCTGGATGGGGCTTTCGTATAGCAGGGACGGTGATGCCTCTCGCTTCGCTCGCTGTCCGCCGCTCGCTGCTCGCTCACGCAGCCAAAAATGGCCAGTTTTGGCCCGTTTTTGGGCCGTTTTGGCCTGTTTTTGGCCTGTTCTTGCGTCGCGCGGTGACCGTCGTGAGCGGAGCAAAATGTCAGCCATCTCAGCACCCTGGAACCCCCCGGGTGGCACAGGGCTGGATGGGGCTTTCGTATAGCAGGGACGGTGCTGCCTCTCGCTTAGCTCGCTGTCCGCCGCTCGCCGCTCGCTCGCGCAGCCAAAAATGGCCAGTTTTGTCCCGTTTTTGGGCCGTTTTGGCCTGTTTTTGGGCTGTTCTTGCGTCGCGCGGTGACCGTCGTGAGCGGAGCAAAATGTCAGCCATCTCAGCACCCTGGAACCCCCCGGGTGGCACAGGGCTGGATGGGGCTTTCGTATAGCAGGGATGGTGCTGCCTCTCGCTTCGCTCGTTGTCCGCCGCTCGCCGCTCGCTCGCGCAGCCAAAAATGGCCAGTTTTGGCCCGTTTTTGGGCCGTTTTGGCCAGTTTTTGGCCTGTTCTTGCGTCGCGCGGTGACCGTCGTGAGCGGAGCAAAATGTCAGCCATCTCAGCACCCTGGAACCCCCCGGGTGGCACAGGGCTGGATGGGGCTTTCGTATAGCAGGGACGGTGCTGCCTCTCGCTTCGCTCGCTGTCCGCCGCTCGCCGCTCGCTCGCGCAGCCAAAAATGGCCAGTTTTGGCCCGTTTTGGCCAGTTTTTGGCCTGTTTTTGCGTTGCGCGGTGACCATCTTGAGCGGAGCAAAATGTCAGCCATCTCAGCACCCTGGAACCCCCCGGGTGGCACAGGGCTGGATGGGGCTTTCGTATAGCAGGGACGGTGATGCCTCTCGCTTCGCTCGCTGTCCGCCGCTCGCTGCTCGCTCGCGCAGCCAAAAATGGCCAGTTTTGGCCCGTTTTTGGGCCGTTTTGGCCTGTTTTTGGGCTGTTCTTGCGTCGCGCGGTGACCGTCGTGAGCGGAGCAAAATGTCAGCCATCTCAGCACCCTGGAACCCCCCGGGTGGCACAGGGCTGGATGGGGCTTTCGTATAGCAGGGACGGTGCTGCCTCTCGCTTAGCTCGCTGTCCGCCGCTCTCCGCTCGCTCGCGCAGCCAAAAATGGCCAGTTTTGGCCCGTTTTTGGGCCGTTTTGGCCTGTTTTTGGGCTGTTC
>NW_027021157.1:45000-47500 GCF_036884655.1 Musa acuminata AAA Group | reverse complement strand
CCCGGGTGGCACAGGGCTGGATGGGGCTTTCGTATAGCAGGGACGGTGCTGCCTCACGCTTCGCTCGCTGTTCGCCGCTCGCCGCTCGCTCGCGCAACCTAAAATGGCCAGTTTTGGCCCGTTTTTGGGCTGTTTTGGCCTGTTTTTGGTCCGTTCTTGCGTGGCACGGCGACCGTCGTGAGCGGAGCAAAACGTCAGCCATCTCAGCACCCTGGAACCCCCCGGGTGGCACAGGGCTGGATGGGGCTTTCGTATAGCAGGGACGGTGCTGCCTCTCGCTTCGCTCGCTGTTCGCCGCTCACCGCTCGCTCGCTCAGCCAAAAATGGCCAGTTTTGGCCCGTTTTTGGGCTGTTTTGGCCTGTTTTTGGTCCGTTCTTGCATGGCGCGGTGACCGTCGTGAGCGGAGCAAAACGTCAGCCATCTCAGCACCCTGGAACCCCCCGGGTGGCACAGGGCTGGATGGGGCTTTCGTATAGCAGGGACGGTGCTGCCTCACGCTTCGCTCGCTGTTCGCCGCTCGCCGCTCGCTCGCGCAGCCAAAAATGACCAGTTTTGGCCCGTTTTTGGGCTGTTTTGGCCTGTTTATGGTCCGTTCTTGCGTGGTGCGGTGACCGTCGTGAGCGGAGCAAAACGTCAGCCATCTCAGCACCCTGGAACCCCCCGGGTGGCACAGGGCTGGATGGGGCTTTCGTATATAGCAGGGACGGTGCTGCCTCTCGCTTCGCTCGCTGTCCGCCGCTCGCCGCTCGCTCGCGCAGCCAAAAATGGCCAGTTTTGGCCCGTTTTTGGGCCGTTTTGGCCAGTTTTTGGCCTGTTCTTGCATTGCGCGGTGACCGTCGAGAGCGGAGCAAAACGTCAGCCATCTCAGCACCCTGGAACCCCCCGGGTGGCACAGGGCTGGATGGGGCTTTCGTATAGCAGGGACGGTGCTGCCTCTCGCTTCGCTCGCTGTCCGCCGCTCGCCGCTCGCTCGTGCAGCCAAAAATGGCCAGTTTTGGCCCGTTTTTGGGCCGTTTTGGCCAGTTTTTGGCCTGTTCTTGCATTGCGCGGTGACCGTCGAGAGCGGAGCAAAACGTCAGCCATCTCAGCACCCTGGAACCCCCCGGGTGGCACAGGGCTGGATGGGGCTTTCGTATAGCAGGGACGGTGCTGCCTCTCGCTTCGCTCGCTGTCCGCCGCTCGCCGCTCGCTCGTGCAGCCAAAAATGGCCAGTTTTGGCCCGTTTTTGGGCCGTTTTGGCCAGTTTTTGGCCTGTTCTTGCATTGCGCGGTGACCGTCGAGAGCGGAGCAAAACGTCAGCCATCTCAGCACCCTGGAACCCCCCGGGTGGCACAGGGCTGGATGGGGCTTTCGTATAGCAGGGACGGTGCTGCCTCTCGCTTCGCTCGCTGTCCGCCGCTCGCCGCTCGCTCGTGCAGCCAAAAATGGCCAGTTTTGGCCCGTTTTTGGGCCGTTTTGGCCAGTTTTTGGCCTGTTCTTGCATTGCGCGGTGACCGTCGAGAGCGGAGCAAAACGTCAGCCATCTCAGCACCCTGGAACCCCCCGGGTGGCACAGGGCTGGATGGGGCTTTCGTATAGCAGGGACGGTGCTGCCTCTCGCTTCGCTCGCTGTCCGCCGCTCGCCGCTCGCTCGTGCAGCCAAAAATGGCCAGTTTTGGCCCGTTTTTGGGCCGTTTTGGCCAGTTTTTGGCCTGTTCTTGCATTGCGCGGTGACCGTCGAGAGCGGAGCAAAACGTCAGCCATCTCAGCACCCTGGAACCCCCCGGGTGGCACAGGGCTGGATGGGGCTTTCGTATAGCAGGGACGGTGCTGCCTCTCGCTTCGCTCGCTGTCCGCCGCTCGCCGCTCGCTCGCGCAGCCAAAAATGGCCAGTTTTGGCCCGTTTTTGGGCCGTTTTGGCCAGTTTTTGGCCTGTTCTTGCATTGCGCGGTGACCGTCGAGAGCGGAGCAAAACGTCAGCCATCTCAGCACCCTGGAACCCCCCGGGTGGCACAGGGCTGGATGGGGCTTTCGTATAGCAGGGACGGTGCTGCCTCTCGCTTCGCTCGCTGTCCGCCGCTCGCCGCTCGCGCAGCCAAAAATGGCCAGTTTTGGCCCGTTTTTGGGCCGTTTTGGCCAGTTTTTGGCCTGTTCTTGCATTGCGCGGTGACCGTCGAGAGCGGAGCAAAACGTCAGCCATCTCAGCACCCTGGAACCCCCCGGGTGGCACAGGGCTGGATGGGGCTTTCGTATAGCAGGGACGGTGCTGCCTCTCGCTTCGCTCGCTGTTCGCCGCTCGCCGCTCGCTCGCGCAGCCAAAAATGGCCAGTTTTGGCCCGTTTTTGGGCTGTTTTGGCCAGTTTTTGGCCTGTTCTTGCGTGGTGCGGTGACCGTCGTGAGCGGAGCAAAACGTCAGCCATCTCAGCACCCTGGAACCCCCCGGGTGGCACAGGGCTGGATGGGGCTTTCGTATAGCAGGGACGGTGCTGCCTCTCGCTTCGCTCGCTGTTCGCCGCTCGC
>NW_027021157.1:32500-35000 GCF_036884655.1 Musa acuminata AAA Group | reverse complement strand
GTGCAGCCAAAAATGGCCAGTTTTGGCCCGTTTTTGGGCCGTTTTGGCCAGTTTTTGGCCTGTTCTTGCATTGCGCGGTGACCGTCGAGAGCGGAGCAAAACGTCAGCCATCTCAGCACCCTGGAACCCCCCGGGTGGCACAGGGCTGGATGGGGCTTTCGTATAGCAGGGACGGTGCTGCCTCTCGCTTCGCTCGCTGTCCGCCGCTCGCCGCTCGCTCGTGCAGCCAAAAATGGCCAGTTTTGGCCCGTTTTTGGGCCGTTTTGGCCAGTTTTTGGCCTGTTCTTGCATTGCGCGGTGACCGTCGAGAGCGGAGCAAAACGTCAGCCATCTCAGCACCCTGGAACCCCCCGGGTGGCACAGGGCTGGATGGGGCTTTCGTATAGCAGGGACGGTGCTGCCTCTCGCTTCGCTCGCTGTCCGCCGCTCGCCGCTCGCTCGTGCAGCCAAAAATGGCCAGTTTTGGCCCGTTTTTGGGCCGTTTTGGCCAGTTTTTGGCCTGTTCTTGCATTGCGCGGTGACCGTCGAGAGCGGAGCAAAACGTCAGCCATCTCAGCACCCTGGAACCCCCCGGGTGGCACAGGGCTGGATGGGGCTTTCGTATAGCAGGGACGGTGCTGCCTCTCGCTTCGCTCGCTGTCCGCCGCTCGCCGCTCGCTCGCGCAGCCAAAAATGGCCAGTTTTGGCCCGTTTTTGGGCCGTTTTGGCCAGTTTTTGGCCTGTTCTTGCATTGCGCGGTGACCGTCGAGAGCGGAGCAAAACGTCAGCCATCTCAGCACCCTGGAACCCCCCGGGTGGCACAGGGCTGGATGGGGCTTTCGTATAGCAGGGACGGTGCTGCCTCTCGCTTCGCTCGCTGTCCGCCGCTCGCCGCTCGCGCAGCCAAAAATGGCCAGTTTTGGCCCGTTTTTGGGCCGTTTTGGCCAGTTTTTGGCCTGTTCTTGCATTGCGCGGTGACCGTCGAGAGCGGAGCAAAACGTCAGCCATCTCAGCACCCTGGAACCCCCCGGGTGGCACAGGGCTGGATGGGGCTTTCGTATAGCAGGGACGGTGCTGCCTCTCGCTTCGCTCGCTGTTCGCCGCTCGCCGCTCGCTCGCGCAGCCAAAAATGGCCAGTTTTGGCCCGTTTTTGGGCTGTTTTGGCCAGTTTTTGGCCTGTTCTTGCGTGGTGCGGTGACCGTCGTGAGCGGAGCAAAACGTCAGCCATCTCAGCACCCTGGAACCCCCCGGGTGGCACAGGGCTGGATGGGGCTTTCGTATAGCAGGGACGGTGCTGCCTCTCGCTTCGCTCGCTGTTCGCCGCTCGCCGCTCGCTCGCGCAGCCAAAAATGGCCAGTTTTGGCCCGTTTTTGGGCTGTTTTGGCCTGTTTTTGGGCTGTTCTTGTGTGGCGCGGTGACCGTCGTGAGCGGAGCAAAATGTCAGCCATCTCAGCACCCTGGAACCCCCCGGGTGGCACAGGGCTGGATGGGGCTTTCGTATAGCAGGGACGGTGCTGCCATCGCGCTTCGCTCGCTGTTCGCCGCTCTCCGCTCGCTCGCGCAGCAAAAAATGGCCAGTTTTGGCCCGTTTTTGGGCTGTTTTGGCCAGTTTTTGGCCTGTTCTTGCGTGCCGCGGCGACCGTCGTGAGCGGAGCAAAACGTCAGCCATCTCAGCACCCTGGAACCCCCCGGGTGGCACAGGGCTGGATGGGGCTTTCGTATAGCAGGGACGGTGCTGCCTCTCGCTTCGCTCGCTGTCCGCCGCTCGCTGCTCGCTCGCGCAGCCAAAAATGGCCAGTTTTGGCCCGTTTTTGGGCTGTTTTGGCCTGTTTTTGGGCTGTTCTTGTGTGCCGCGGCGACCGTCGTGAGCGGAGCAAAATGTCAGCCATCTCAGCACCCTGGAACCCCCCGGGTGGCACAGGGCTGGATGGGGCTTTCGTATAGCAGGGACGGTGCTGCCTCTCGCTTCGCTCGCTGTCCGCCGCTCGCCGCTCGCTCGCGCAGCCAAAAATGGCCAGTTTTGGCCCGTTTTTGGGCCGTTTTGGCCAGTTTTTGGCCTGTTCTTGCGTTGCGCGGTGACCGTCGAGAGCGGAGCAAAACGTCAGCCATCTCAGCACCCTGGAACCCCCCGGGTGGCACAGGGCTGGATGGGGCTTTCGTATAGCAGGGACGGTGCTGCCTCTCGCTTCGCTCGCTGTCCGCCGCTCGCCGCTCGCTCGCGCAGCCAAAAATGGCCAGTTTTGGCCCGTTTTTGGGCCGTTTTGGCCAGTTTTTGGCCTGTTCTTGCGTTGCGCGGTGACCGTCGAGAGCGGAGCAAAACGTCAGCCATCTCAGCACCCTGGAACCCCCCGGGTGGCACAGGGCTGGATGGGGCTTTCGTATAGCAGGGACGGTGCTGCCTCTCGCTTCGCTCGCTGTCCGCCGCTCGCCGCTCGCTCGCGCAGCCAAAAATGGCCAGTTTTGGCCCGTTTTTGGGCCGTTTTGGCCAGTTTTTGGCCTGTTCTTGCTTTGCGCGGTGACC
>NW_027021157.1:22500-25000 GCF_036884655.1 Musa acuminata AAA Group | reverse complement strand
TGTTCGCCGCTCGCCGCTCGCTCGCGCAGCCAAAAATGGCCAGTTTTGGCCCGTTTTTGGGCTGTTTTGGCCTGTTTTTGGTCTGTTCTGGCGTGGCGCGGTGACCGTCGTGAGCGGAGCAAAACGTCAGCCATCTCAGCACCTTGGAACCCCCCGGGTGGCACAGGGCTGGATGGGGCTTTCGTATAGCAGGGACGGTGCTGCCTCACGCTTCGCTCGCTGTTCGCCGCTCGCCGCTCGCTCGCGCAACCTAAAATGGCCAGTTTTGGCCCGTTTTTGGGCTGTTTTGGCCTGTTTTTGGTCCGTTCTTGCGTGGCACGGCGACCGTCGTGAGCGGAGCAAAACGTCAGCCATCTCAGCACCCTGGAACCCCCCGGGTGGCACAGGGCTGGATGGGGCTTTCGTATAGCAGGGACGGTGCTGCCTCTCGCTTCGCTCGCTGTTCGCCGCTCCGCTCGCTCGCTCAGCCAAAAATGGCCAGTTTTGGCCCGTTTTTGGGCTGTTTTGGCCTGTTTTTGGTCCGTTCTTGCATGGCGCGGTGACCGTCGTGAGCGGAGCAAAACGTCAGCCATCTCAGCACCCTGGAACCCCCCGGGTGGCACAGGGCTGGATGGGGCTTTCGTATAGCAGGGACGGTGCTGCCTCACGCTTCGCTCGCTGTTCGCCGCTCGCCGCTCGCTCGCGCAGCCAAAAATGACCAGTTTTGGCCCGTTTTTGGGCTGTTTTGGCCTGTTTATGGTCCGTTCTTGCGTGGTGCGGTGACCGTCGTGAGCGGAGCAAAACGTCAGCCATCTCAGCACCCTGGAACCCCCCGGGTGGCACAGGGCTGGATGGGGCTTTCGTATATAGCAGGGACGGTGCTGCCTCTCGCTTCGCTCGCTGTCCGCCGCTCGCCGCTCGCTCGCGCAGCCAAAAATGGCCAGTTTTGGCCCGTTTTTGGGCCGTTTTGGCCAGTTTTTGGCCTGTTCTTGCATTGCGCGGTGACCGTCGAGAGCGGAGCAAAACGTCAGCCATCTCAGCACCCTGGAACCCCCCGGGTGGCACAGGGCTGGATGGGGCTTTCGTATAGCAGGGACGGTGCTGCCTCTCGCTTCGCTCGCTGTCCGCCGCTCGCCGCTCGCTCGTGCAGCCAAAAATGGCCAGTTTTGGCCCGTTTTTGGGCCGTTTTGGCCAGTTTTTGGCCTGTTCTTGCATTGCGCGGTGACCGTCGAGAGCGGAGCAAAACGTCAGCCATCTCAGCACCCTGGAACCCCCCGGGTGGCACAGGGCTGGATGGGGCTTTCGTATAGCAGGGACGGTGCTGCCTCTCGCTTCGCTCGCTGTCCGCCGCTCGCCGCTCGCTCGTGCAGCCAAAAATGGCCAGTTTTGGCCCGTTTTTGGGCCGTTTTGGCCAGTTTTTGGCCTGTTCTTGCATTGCGCGGTGACCGTCGAGAGCGGAGCAAAACGTCAGCCATCTCAGCACCCTGGAACCCCCCGGGTGGCACAGGGCTGGATGGGGCTTTCGTATAGCAGGGACGGTGCTGCCTCTCGCTTCGCTCGCTGTCCGCCGCTCGCCGCTCGCTCGTGCAGCCAAAAATGGCCAGTTTTGGCCCGTTTTTGGGCCGTTTTGGCCAGTTTTTGGCCTGTTCTTGCATTGCGCGGTGACCGTCGAGAGCGGAGCAAAACGTCAGCCATCTCAGCACCCTGGAACCCCCCGGGTGGCACAGGGCTGGATGGGGCTTTCGTATAGCAGGGACGGTGCTGCCTCTCGCTTCGCTCGCTGTCCGCCGCTCGCCGCTCGCTCGTGCAGCCAAAAATGGCCAGTTTTGGCCCGTTTTTGGGCCGTTTTGGCCAGTTTTTGGCCTGTTCTTGCATTGCGCGGTGACCGTCGAGAGCGGAGCAAAACGTCAGCCATCTCAGCACCCTGGAACCCCCCGGGTGGCACAGGGCTGGATGGGGCTTTCGTATAGCAGGGACGGTGCTGCCTCTCGCTTCGCTCGCTGTCCGCCGCTCGCCGCTCGCTCGCGCAGCCAAAAATGGCCAGTTTTGGCCCGTTTTTGGGCCGTTTTGGCCAGTTTTTGGCCTGTTCTTGCATTGCGCGGTGACCGTCGAGAGCGGAGCAAAACGTCAGCCATCTCAGCACCCTGGAACCCCCCGGGTGGCACAGGGCTGGATGGGGCTTTCGTATAGCAGGGACGGTGCTGCCTCTCGCTTCGCTCGCTGTCCGCCGCTCGCCGCTCGCGCAGCCAAAAATGGCCAGTTTTGGCCCGTTTTTGGGCCGTTTTGGCCAGTTTTTGGCCTGTTCTTGCATTGCGCGGTGACCGTCGAGAGCGGAGCAAAACGTCAGCCATCTCAGCACCCTGGAACCCCCCGGGTGGCACAGGGCTGGATGGGGCTTTCGTATAGCAGGGACGGTGCTGCCTCTCGCTTCGCTCGCTGTTCGCCGCTCGCCGCTCGCTCGCGCAGCCAAAAATGGCCAGTTTTGGCCCGTTTTTGGGCTGTTTTGGCCAGTTTTTGGCCT
>NW_027021156.1:15000-17500 GCF_036884655.1 Musa acuminata AAA Group | reverse complement strand
CCAGGGTGCTGAGATGGCTGACGTTTTGCTCCGCTCTCGACGGTCACCGCGCAACGCAAGAACAGGCCAAAAACTGGCCAAAACGGCCCAAAAACGGGCCAAAACTGGCCATTTTTGGCTGCGCGAGCGAGCGGCGAGCGGCGGACAGCGAGCGAAGCGAGAGGCAGCACCGTCCCTGCTATACGAAAGCCCCATCCAGCCCTGTGCCACCCGGGGGGTTCCAGGGTGCTGAGATGGCTGACATTTTGCTCCGCTCACGACGGTCGCCGCGGCACACAAGAACAGCCCAAAAACAGGCCAAAACAGCCCAAAAACGGGCCAAAACTGGCCATTTTTGGCTGCGCGAGCGAGCAGCGAGCGGCGGACAGCGAGCGAAGCGAGAGGCAGCACCGTCCCTGCTATACGAAAGCCCCATCCAGCCCTGTGCCACCCGGGGGGTTCCAGGGTGCTGAGATGGCTGACGTTTTGCTCCGCTCACGACGGTCGCCGCGGCACGCAAGAACAGGCCAAAAACTGGCCAAAACAGCCCAAAAACGGGCCAAAACTGGCCATTTTTTGCTGCGCGAGCGAGCGGAGAGCGGCGAACAGCGAGCGAAGCGCGAGGCAGCACCGTCCCTGCTATACGAAAGCCCCATCCAGCCCTGTGCCACCCGGGGGGTTCCAGGGTGCTGAGATGGCTGACATTTTGCTCCGCTCACGACGGTCACCGCGCCACACAAGAACAGCCCAAAAACAGGCCAAAACAGCCCAAAAACGGGCCAAAACTGGCCATTTTTGGCTGCGCGAGCGAGCGGCGAGCGGCGAACAGCGAGCGAAGCGAGAGGCAGCACCGTCCCTGCTATACGAAAGCCCCATCCAGCCCTGTGCCACCCGGGGGGTTCCAGGGTGCTGAGATGGCTGACGTTTTGCTCCGCTCACGACGGTCACCGCACCACGCAAGAACAGGCCAAAAACTGGCCAAAACAGCCCAAAAACGGGCCAAAACTGGCCATTTTTGGCTGCGCGAGCGAGCGGCGAGCGGCGAACAGCGAGCGAAGCGAGAGGCAGCACCGTCCCTGCTATACGAAAGCCCCATCCAGCCCTGTGCCACCCGGGGGGTTCCAGGGTGCTGAGATGGCTGACGTTTTGCTCCGCTCTCGACGGTCACCGCGCAATGCAAGAACAGGCCAAAAACTGGCCAAAACGGCCCAAAAACGGGCCAAAACTGGCCATTTTTGGCTGCGCGAGCGGCGAGCGGCGGACAGCGAGCGAAGCGAGAGGCAGCACCGTCCCTGCTATACGAAAGCCCCATCCAGCCCTGTGCCACCCGGGGGGTTCCAGGGTGCTGAGATGGCTGACGTTTTGCTCCGCTCTCGACGGTCACCGCGCAATGCAAGAACAGGCCAAAAACTGGCCAAAACGGCCCAAAAACGGGCCAAAACTGGCCATTTTTGGCTGCGCGAGCGAGCGGCGAGCGGCGGACAGCGAGCGAAGCGAGAGGCAGCACCGTCCCTGCTATACGAAAGCCCCATCCAGCCCTGTGCCACCCGGGGGGTTCCAGGGTGCTGAGATGGCTGACGTTTTGCTCCGCTCTCGACGGTCACCGCGCAATGCAAGAACAGGCCAAAAACTGGCCAAAACGGCCCAAAAACGGGCCAAAACTGGCCATTTTTGGCTGCACGAGCGAGCGGCGAGCGGCGGACAGCGAGCGAAGCGAGAGGCAGCACCGTCCCTGCTATACGAAAGCCCCATCCAGCCCTGTGCCACCCGGGGGGTTCCAGGGTGCTGAGATGGCTGACGTTTTGCTCCGCTCTCGACGGTCACCGCGCAATGCAAGAACAGGCCAAAAACTGGCCAAAACGGCCCAAAAACGGGCCAAAACTGGCCATTTTTGGCTGCACGAGCGAGCGGCGAGCGGCGGACAGCGAGCGAAGCGAGAGGCAGCACCGTCCCTGCTATACGAAAGCCCCATCCAGCCCTGTGCCACCCGGGGGGTTCCAGGGTGCTGAGATGGCTGACGTTTTGCTCCGCTCTCGACGGTCACCGCGCAATGCAAGAACAGGCCAAAAACTGGCCAAAACGGCCCAAAAACGGGCCAAAACTGGCCATTTTTGGCTGCACGAGCGAGCGGCGAGCGGCGGACAGCGAGCGAAGCGAGAGGCAGCACCGTCCCTGCTATACGAAAGCCCCATCCAGCCCTGTGCCACCCGGGGGGTTCCAGGGTGCTGAGATGGCTGACGTTTTGCTCCGCTCTCGACGGTCACCGCGCAATGCAAGAACAGGCCAAAAACTGGCCAAAACGGCCCAAAAACGGGCCAAAACTGGCCATTTTTGGCTGCACGAGCGAGCGGCGAGCGGCGGACAGCGAGCGAAGCGAGAGGCAGCACCGTCCCTGCTATACGAAAGCCCCATCCAGCCCTGTGCCACCCGGGGGGTTCCAGGGTGCTGAGATGGCTGACGTTTTGCTCCGCTCTCGACGGTCACCGCGCAATGCAAGAACAGGCCAAAAACTGGCCAAAAC
>NW_027021154.1:25000-32412 GCF_036884655.1 Musa acuminata AAA Group | reverse complement strand
CGCAGCAGCCAATACATCTCGTGGTAATAAAAATGTATTGTTCTGAGGTATATCAAGATTCAGTCTCCGTTCATATTTCGTCGACCAATCCTTCTAATTCACATCTTTGTTGAAAAAATTTCTTTTGTAATTCTTTACATAAAGACTCAGAAAATACCGGATCCCCGCCTACACAAGCAAATTGTTGATAAAATTCCAAAATAGCATTTTCTTTTGACCCAATCTTTTTTTTCTCCTTATCATTCGGGAAAGACAAGAAAATTTCAGGGTAACAAACATTATCTAGAATTTCTCTTAGATTCGAACCCATAGCTGATGATAGAATTAGAATAGATATTTTTTGTTTCCTACTTACACGGGCCCATATCCTTGCTTTTCTATCAATTTCTAATTCCGATCTTCCTCCCCAATCTGATATTATTGTGCTGGTATAGACAGAAATTCCGTTATGGTCCAATTCTGAACGGTAGTAAATACCAGGACTTTGCAATATTTGATTGATCACAATTCTGTATATTCCATTTACTATAAAGGTTCCCAGGGAATTCATTAGGGGAATGTTTCCAATAAAAACGGTTTGTTCTTGCATATCTCTACCGGTTTTCCAAATTAATCCCGCGGGTACATATAATTCAGAAGAATATGTGAGTGATTCATACACAGCATCTCTTTCGTTTATCAAGGGTTCTACCAATTGATATCTTTCCACAAATAATTTAAATTCAATTTCTTGATCTGTATCTTCAATTTTTGGAACTTATGAAATTCTTCCGTCAAGCCCTCATTAATGAACCTACAAAATCCCTCAAATTGGATCTGACTAAATCCAGGTATTGTGGACATTCCCTCATTTCCATCATTCCGGAGCATCTTAATCTTAAGTTTCCTGTTTATTGAAAAATCCCATTATTAGCTCACTATTTATCGAACCATACGGATCGATCTAGCAATGATGGAATGTATATTCTGTTTACTGAATCACATGAAATTTTAGCCAACTCCATATACCATATATGTATTTCATACGTATGAACGGAAATGAGACAGAGGAATGAAGAGCATTTTCGACGCAAGTTCGAATTTGCGACAGGTACAACAGGAACAATATAGAGTTTCCCTTTTTAGCATACTTAATTTTATTTGAGTTTCATTTCATGTTCAAAAAAAATTTCGAATTATTTTTTTGCTAGTAGAATATATAGAATATGATTGAATTGCGTAATAGGAGTAATATTTATTAAGTGCATGCCAATATAGCTATCTACCTGTCCGCATATCACATCTTTTATCGTAATTTCACTTGTGGCAACAGAAGTCAGGTCGCACTATATCATAATTCCTATTTTTTCTATTGCATATAGAAAATGAAAAAAGAAGGCACGACGATTCTCTATAGGGATATGGGATATGTACATAAGAGCGGTATCTGTGTAACAATTTCTGTTTTGAGGTTTACATATACACATATATATTGTTATAATTTATATTGTTATAATTGAAATGAAAAAGATTGATTATTGAAAATAATTGATACTGAATTAGTCATAAATCAATTTGATTTTGTTATGCCATTAAGGAAACGCAACAATTTGAGATACAAATTGAAGAACCTTTCGCTAATTCAAAACAACAAAACAAATAGTTAATGGTTCCAATTTGCCCTGAATTTTTCAGTCTTTGACCAGAAATCTATTTTTTATCTTATTTGGATCGAATTTGGTTTGGCGACATGGCCAAGTGGTAAGGCGGGGGACTGCAAATCCTTTATCCCCAGTTCAAATCTGGGTGTCGCCTGATCAACAAAAAACTTGGATTTCTTATTCTGCTGATTTAACTCGACGAATTCTGTCCCCGGAGAAGGAGAGGCAAAAGGATAAGCCTATCGATACTTTATTTTTAGAATCTGTAGTTCTATAAAGAAAGTCAATTTTTTTAAAGAAAGTCAATTTTTTTCTAAAAATCCGGGCTTTGGGTGTGGCCCAAACCGGTACAAATAGGGATGAAGTAAGCCTTACTTATTAATATGATTATGATTTTAATATGATTATGATTGGTTCGGACATTTATTTTATAAGTAGAATAAATAAATAGTGAAAGTAAATTCTGGGATTCAAAACTACGAAAGTAAGAGGTCGGAAATCTTGGTATCCAAAGGTTCCTAAAGGACACTCCATTTTTGCTACTAGGATTGAAGAAGAGATTGTACGAAAGACTATCAAGAATTCCTAATTATTTTACACTACCACCGTTGTGTCTACTGACTCTGTCTGGAATTCGATTGGATAGGCTGATGGGAAATCAATTTAGAAGTTGTGGAAAGGACTGAAGATACTTTGTATCCAGACTCACGAGAGTCTCTGAGTACTCAAACATTCAATCAGGATAGTTGGTCGGCTCTTATTGAGTAAAGAGTAAAAGTAAAAGTTGAAGAACAAAAAAATTTCTTTGCCCGTGTAGGAATTTCTTTGCCCGTGTAAGATAGGGGGATTACGAAAAAAAGAAAGAATGTATGTAATACTGGTGATGGTGTCTCCCCATTCTTTCACAAAAAAAACAGTAAGGCTTAGATCAAATAGGAAATAGAGGTATCTGATAGATAGTTATCTATCTTGATGGTATATTTTGATGTCTTTTGCTTATGAAAAAGGGTAACAAACAATAGGTCTTAGTACTCCTACATGTTCCATTGGGATAGGAGTATTCCTTTGTTATTTCATTTTCCGAGAAAAGGTGTGTGTATTGTATTTATGCTTAATGCTTCCCGATTCTACCAGAAATCTTATAATCTTGTTACGAGTAGATTCATTGGATTGGTTCATCAATAGCCTTAAGTTAAGTCAGAATTCCATTTTGACTCTGCGCCATTGATTCCACTATGATTATTGATCAATAATGGAATAATTCCTTCATAGAGATAGGAGACATAATTTATATGGATATAGTAAGTCTCGCTTGGGCTGCTTTAATGGTAGTCTTTACATTTTCCCTCTCACTCGTAGTATGGGGAAGGAGTGGACTCTAGGGGTACTACTAATCGAGTAATCGATTGAGTAATTGAATTCTATCAATTGTTTAATTGATCGTTTTGCAAAGCTTTAAAAAAAGAATGTCTCTGTTTCAAAATTATACTGAAATACAGTAATGAATAAGAAAATACAATAATGAATAATAACCATTCGATCAAAGAATGAATGATTACTATAGTTGTATTTCGAAACCTAAATCTACGCATGATAGGAAATTTTTTCCAACCGAATTCTTCCTAAATATTCTATTTGATAAACCAGCTCTTACCAGAATTATGGATATTACAAAAAGAAAAAATCTGAAATTGGTTTTTTCTTTTTTTCTTTATTTGTTTCCCTCTTTCTTTACTTTTACTGTTCTAAGAGAAGAGAAAGCCGTTCCGCTATTCTAATTATATTAGATTACGACAATACATACTTTCTATTGGAAATGACTAGTTGTTGTCCAAAGAGGTTCTACACATAATAAGATTAGATCTTTCTTCCGTTGAGCGATCCACATATCGCGCATTTCACCTTTTTTTAGACTCCTAGAGATTTTTTTATGCTTTTTTTGACTCATCTCATGTCATGTTTAAGCATAAAAAATTGGGAAGGTCTACTCTATTAATCTACTTCTTTTCAAATCTGAAGAAGTTATCATGGAATAGAACTCCGCAGATCATCTGTTAATAGATCAAGCAATGACTTCTTGAGATGGGAAATCTAAAAAAGAAAAAGATTCTTTTCTTTGGTTTCGTTTTCTTTTATCTTTTTTTTTATTTAATTTATAGTAGAATATGCCCATACTCTTTTTGTCTTGCTCCATTGATTCCTTTGATAGATCTCGGGACCTATACCTATATATATATAAATTCTAAGAAAGCCAGAATTAGAAGAGTTGGTCTTCAATTATTTTGAATTGATCGAAATCCACACAAGTAAATGTAGCCAAAAAATAATAGAATTGGACTGTTATTTTGATGTACTATTTAGATATACATCTAATCTATGTACATACATATTGTATATTGACCTAGATATAGGCTTTCTCTATATAAAAGCCTATATCTGTATACAGTACAACTTTCTATGAAAATCATTAATAGGATAATAAATACTATACCATACTATCTCGGCTCAGATACTACTATCTCAGATACTTATTATCTCAGATACTTATGATTCCAGACAGATCATTTCATTTAAGACTTGGAGTTTGAATCCGTTTCTTTCATTTATTCAATCATTGATAAGAACTAATAAATCAAGTTTCAGTCAAATTAATCATTTTGACTGACTGTTTTTACGTAGATGATAAGTAAAAAGGCAGTAGGAACTAGAATGAACAGTGCAGTAGCAATAAATGCGAGAATATTTACTTCCATAATCTCATTGTTTTTTTACTTCGCAATAACTCGGGATCTAATCCCATAGAGATGAGAAATTTGATTCCTGTAAATTCAATGGGATGAATTGCATCCTGATGATACTGAATCGGATCAATATTATGAATAACAATATCTGATCTATCAAATCGATTCATCGTCGAGAATTGAATAGTATAACATAGGAAGATCCTTTATCCATACTAAATCTGAAATGGGATTCCTGATCCAATAAAGAATCCCATTGAATTTTCATCCTTTTCCACTTTTTCTTTTCTATAAATAACCCTACCGTCTTCCTTATATACTCCTCCTTCGTTATACTTATACATACAATTATGTACATACAATTATGAGGTATTATATGACTGGTATTCTATGAATCACACACAGATCCAAAGAGTAGAAGTGAGATGGAAAAAGGACGGGTTAAGTATAAAAGATCTAATATAATTCCAACAAATTTAATAAAAAGGAACGTTGCTTGGTCTTTTCTTTTATTTGATTAGTATCTCTTTCTTCGATTGGGACTGGAAGGCATACATCAAAAATTCAGTGTGCAATTTAAATGAGAATGAGATAGATTGTTTCCAATTAGTCATTGAGGATACACAAACAAAGTCGAAGCTAAAAAGGGTTGTCGTTTAACCTGACAAGTACTCTGTCGAGGTAATTATGTTAAGTTCATTATGTATTGTACAATAAACGAATACAATTTGCGTATGTACTCTCGGTAAAAATAGGAGCACTCTATTCTATTTCATTTATCAAGAAAATCGAAAAAGAAAGTCAGACGAGTATCTCTTAAAATACTAAATATAGGAATACCACCGATTGTACGAATCTATATATGTTATGTCTCTCCCTTATCACTCGGCACTAGTGGAAGAAATGGAAATTCCTGTATTTGTCTGATGATAAATGCGAAATGAAAAACAAAAGAAATAAGGATCTCCACTGGGGATTAGATCTTGCCCCCTGTCTCCTTTTTCACGGAAAATAGATAAATTCATTTCTCCATTCATCGGTCGGATCCTAGTTCGGGACTGACGGGGCTCGAACCCGCAGCTTCCGCCTTGACAGGGCGGTGCTCTGACCAATTGAACTACAATCCCAGCGAGGTGTATGGTATACATATTCTTAATGGTTTCAGAAAAACATTTTCTTCGTCGCGTTGTAACAGAGACACGAATGATATACTAACTGATATCATATACACATAGAACACATAGATATGGACTATAGTGAAAGTGACACGGATTACTAGTAACCTGTGTTTATTTTATTTTATTGCCAAAAATAGATAATCAACCTTTCATTGAGAAAAAACGATTTTTCCTTTCATAATCTTTGCTTTGATTAAGTATTATGAATCTAGATCGTTAGAAAGAAAAGATCAGAACGAATGAGAAAAACATGGATAGAGAAACAAAAATGGACTCTTTCTCTTTTACGGATCAGGTATTTTTGTTTCTGGGGGACAAATTGGTTATATCATTGGTTATATCATATTCGAGGAGCGGCGAATTTTTGGGCCGAGCTGGATTTGAACCAGCGTAGACATATCGCCAACGAATTTACAGTCCGTCCCCATTAACCGCTCGGGCATCGACCCAGGAAGAATTCCTTCTAGGCTTATTGATAATCCATGATCAACTTCCTTTCGTAGTACCCCCAGGGGAAGTCGAATCCCCGCTGCCTCCTTGAAAGAGAGATGTCCTGAACCACTAGACGATAGGGGCATATCCGCCCAACTGTCATCATACTATGATGATAGTATGAGTAGTTTTTTGGAATTGTCAATATAATCTAATGATATGACTAGATCTGAACACTCTTTTCTACTTTTATGTTATGATTCCATAGAATTTTGTTTTGGATTTGATGGTTCATGAATGAACCATCCCATACTATTTTATATAGCGAAAGGAGGTACAGGACTCCGTCAGTTCAGGCAGTGATTGGTCCGACAGAACAGAAAAGGGGGTAGAACCCCACTTAATTTCTTTTCTTCAATTTTAACTCATTAATTTTAACTTAACTCATTGCTTCGTTCATTGTTCAGATAAAATATGCCTATCACTATCTCACATTAAGTCAGAAAATTAAAAAACGATAGAAATTTTCCTTTTTTCTTTTTTATTTTTTTATAAGAATTCGGTTCAGGGTACGAATACCCTCATCACATGATTCAAGAAAATCTATCGAATCTATGTCGATGTCAGATTGGTACATGTATCAATCAAGTGAATCTTGTTTTGATGAGTCAGTAAAGGTAAACAAGCGGGGTCGGTCTTGAAACAATTCACTGCATTATTTTTATCAAAAAAAAAAATAAAAAATTTGCCCACTTTTTACTTTTGGGGGGTAAATCAAATTGATTGCTCCTAAATGAACTATGTATATATTATGTGCATATATGTATATATCATGTACATATATTATGCAGTAGACTCATAATGGAAAAAGGCTATAATTCATGAATCGAATAAAACAAGCCCTTTTAACTCAGTGGTAGAGTAACGCCATGGTAAGGCGTAAGTCATCGGTTCAAATCCGATAAGGGGCTTTTTCCACTAAACTAAAGTTTGAGTCTTTGTTTTTCGGTGGAGAATAGAGATTTCTTTTTATTTCTAAAAAGAAAAGGGTAACCACCATTATAATGACTTCTGATTATTACGAGTTATAGTTAAAAAGTGAAACATTATTCATTATTATTAGTATAAATAATAATGAATAATTGTAGTTATTAGAACTAGTCTACTCTGTACTGACAAAGTAGTCCTCTTCATGTCTAATTATTCAAATTTTTGTTTTTGGACAGGAATATTCTAGATGTCCAATCGCTATTATGAATCGCCAAACCAAAGTATTCTTACTTCTCCATTGTTTTTATCAAACCCAGCATCAAATTCTAAATCAAGAAAAAGTAAGTGGACCTAACCCATTGAATGACGACTATATCGGCTATTCTGATATTAAAATTCGATATAGATGAAATTGTACAAGCGGATTTTTT
>NW_027021154.1:15000-20000 GCF_036884655.1 Musa acuminata AAA Group | reverse complement strand
AACCAAATTTTCCTGATGTAGAGGCAATCAAGAAAGCTGCATAAGTGAATATATAGCCTACGGAAAAGTGGGCTAATCCAACCAATCTTGCTTGCACAATGGAAAGAGCACTGGCTTATCTCTCCATCGAATCAAATTAGCCAAAGGTGTGCGTTCATGAGCCCATGCTAAAGTTTCAATCAATTCCTGCCAATATCCGCGCCAAGAAATTAAAAACATAAATCCAGTAGCCCAAACAAGATGTCCAAATAAGAACATCCACGCCCATACGGATAAACTATTCATACCAAAAGGATTATATCCATTGATAAGTTGTGAAGAGTTTAACCATAGATAATCTCTTAACCATCCATTAAATAAGTGGAAGATTCATTAAATTGTGAAACGTTACCCTGCCATAAAGTGATGTGTTTCCAATGCCAATAAAAAGTAACCCACCCAATGGTATTTAACATCCAGAAAACTGCCAAATAAAATGCGTCCCAAGCAGAAATATCACAAGTACCGCCGCGTCCTGGGCCGTCGCAAGGAAAACTATAACCGAAATCCTTTTATCTGGCATTAACTTGGAACCACGTGCATCTAAAGCACCTTTTACTAAAATCAGTGTAGTTGTATGCAAACCTAGAGCAATAGCATGATGAACCAAGAAGTCCCCAGGACCTATTGTTAAGAAGAGTGAATTACTATTCTCATTAACAGCATTCAACCAGCCCGGTAACCATATGCTTCGACCTGCATTGAATGCTGGGCCATTCGTTGAAGATAAGAGTACATCGAACCCATATGAAGTCTTACCATGAGCGGATTGTATCCATTGGGCAAATATAGGTTCAATCAAGATTTGTTTTTCCGGAGTACCAAAAGCGAGCATAACATCGTTATGAACATAAAGGCCCAAGGTATGGAACCCAAGAAACAGGCTGGCCCAACTTAAATGCAGATATGATAGCTTCTTTGTGGTCTAACATTCTTGCCAATACATTATCCTCATTCTGTTCTGGATTGTAATCTCTAATGAAGAATATAGCTCCATGAGCAAAGGCTCCTGTCATGATAAACCCTGCGATGTATTGGTGATGAGTATATAACGCAGCTTGAGTAGTAAAGTCTTGTGCTATGAATGCATAAGCAGGTAAAGAGTACATGTGTTGAGCTACTAAGGAAGTAATAACCCCTAAAGAGGCTAGAGCAAGACCTAATTGAAAATGAAGCGAATTATTGATTGTGTCATAAAGACCCTTATGCCCACGCCCTAATCGACCCCCTGGAGGAATATGTGTTTCTAAAAGATCTTTGATACTGTGCCCAATCCCGAAGTTAGTTCTATACATATGACCAGCGATCAGGAAAATAAATGCAATAGCTAAATGATGATGAGCAATATCGGTCAGCCATAAACTTTGCGTTTGTGGATGAAATCCACCGAGAAGGGTTAGAATGGCAGTTCCTGTTCCTTGGGAAGTACCAAATAAATGGCTACTCGAATCAGGGTTTTGGGCATAAAGATTCCACTGACCCGTAAAAAGTGGTCCCAACCCTTGAGGATAGGGTAATACATCTAAAAAATTATTCCATCTGACGTACTGTCCCCTGGATCCTGGAATAGCGACATGAACTAAATGTCCTGTCCAAGCCAAAGAACTCACTCCGAAAAGTCCTGACAAATGATGATTTAGACGAGATTCGGCATTTTTGAACCACGAAACGCTTGGTTTCCATTTTGGTTGTAAGTGTAACCAACCCGCTATTAAGGATATAGCAGAAAGAAATAATAGAAAAAGAGCTCCAGTATAAAGATCTTCATTAGTGCGTAATCCGATTGTATACCACCACTGATAAACGCCGGAATAAGCGATATTCACTGGACCGGTAGCACCTCCTCGAGTAAAGGCTTCTACAGCTGGTTGACCAAAATGAGGATCCCAAATTGCATGAGCAATAGGTCTTACATGTAAAGGGTCTTGTATCCATGACTCAAAATTTCCTTGCCAAGCTACATGAAAGAGATTTCCGGACGTCCACAGAAAGATTATTGCTAATTGCCCAAAGTGAGAAGCAAAAATGTTCTGATAAAGACGTTCCTCAGTAATATCATCATGACTCTCGAAGTCATGTGCGGTAGCAATACCAAACCAAATACGACGAGTAGTGGGGTCCTGAGCTAAGCCTTGGCTAAACCTCGGAAATCTTAATGCCATAATGCCTTTCAAATCCTCCTAGCCATTATCCTACTGCAATAATTCTTGCTAAGAAGAATGCCCATGTTGTGGCAATTCCACCCAGAAGGTAATGGGTTACTCCTACAGCACGTCCTTGTACAATGCTCAAGGCTCTAGGCTGAGTAGCAGGAGCAACTTTTAATTTGTTATGAGCCCAAACGATGGATTCAATGAGTTCTTGCCAATAACCACGGCCACTGAATAGAAACATTAAACTGAAAGCCCAGACAAAATGAGCACCTAAGAAAAAGAGACCATATGCAGATAATGAAGAACCATAAGACTGAATTACCTGAGATGCCTGTGCCCATAAGAAATCTCGAAGCCACCCATTAATAGTAATGGAACTCTGCGCAAAGTTTCCTCCTGTAATATGAGTTACTACCCCTTGATCACTTATAGTACCCCAAACATCCGACTGCATTTTCCAACTGAAATGGAAAATAACTACGGAAATCGCATTGTACATCCAGAATAGACCTAAGAAGACATGATCCCAGGCAGATACTTGACATGTCCCCCCTCTTCCAGGTCCATCACAAGGAAAACGAAAACCAAGATTTGCTTTATCAGGTATCAAACGGGAACTGCGAGCAAATAGAACACCTTTCAGTAGTATCAATACAGTCACGTGGATCGTAAATGCATGAATATGATGGACTAAGAAGTCTGCGGTTCCTAATGGAATAGGTAACAAAGCTACTTTGCCGCCTACTGCTACCAACTCACCACCTCCCCAAGTTAAGCTGGTACTTGCTGTTGCACCAGGAGCTGTTATGCCGGGTGCTAAAGCATGGGTGTTTTGTACCCATTGAGCAAAGATGGGTTGTAATTGTATAGCGGTATCTGAAAACATATCTTGTGGACGCCCTAAAGCGCTCATGGTATCATTATGAATATACAAGCCAAAACTGTGAAAACCCAGAAATATACATGCCCAGTTAAGATGTGATATGATTGCATCGCGGTGTCTAAGGACACGATCTAATAGATCGTTGTATCGAGTAGTTGGATCGTAATCTCTTACCATAAAAATTGCTGCATGTGCAGCAGCACCAACTATGAGAAACCCACCGATCCACATGTGATGTGTGAACAACGAAAGTTGTGTACCATAGTCAATAGCTAGGTATGGATAGGGAGGCATGGAATACATATGGTGAGCTACAATAATGGTTAAAGAGCCTAACATAGCCAGGTTAAGAGATAATTGAGCATGCCACGACGTTGTTAGGATTTCATAGAGTCCTTTATGGCCCTGGCCTGTAAATGGACCTTTATGAGCCTCTAAAATGTCTTTAATGCTATGACCAATGCCCCAGTTGGTTCTATACATATGACCAGCGATCAGGAAAAGAATTGCAATAGCTAAATGATGGTGTGCAATATCGGTCAGCCATAGACCACCTGTTATTGGGTCCAATCCTCCGCGAAAAGTAAGAAATTCCGCGTATTTTGACCAATTCAAGGTGAAAAAGGGGGTTGCTCCCTCGGCAAAACTGGGATAAAGTTGAGCCAAAAGGTCCCGATTCAAGATAAATTCATGAGGAAGCGGTATCTCTTTAGGATCAACTCCAGCGTCGAGAAATTGGTTAATCGGTAAAGATACATGGATTTGGTGTCCCGCCAAGAAAGAGACCCAAGTCCTAGTAACCCCGCTAAGTGGTGATTTAACATAGATTCTACATCTTGGAACCAAGCCAATTTGGGGGCGGCTTTGTGATAATGGAACCAACCAGCAAAAAGCATTAACGATGCAAAGACCAATGCGCCAATGGCGGTACAATAGAGTTGTAATTCACTAGTTATTCCAGATGCTCGCCAAATCTGAAAAAACCCGGAGGTTATTTGTATTCCTCGGAAACCTCCACCCACATCACCATTCAATATTTCTTGACCTACTATTGGCCAAACTACCTGGGCACTGGGTGCAATGTGAGTAGGATCACTTAGCCATGCTTCATAATTGGAAAAACGAGCGCCATGGAAGTACATGCCACTCAGCCAAAGAAAGATAATGGAGAGTTGACCAAAATGAGCACTAAATACTTTTCGAGAGATCTCCTCCAAATCACTGGTATGACTATCGAAATCGTGAGCATCAGCATGTAGGTTCCAGATCCAAGTGGTAGTATCAGGGCCCTTAGCTATTGTTCTTGAGAAATGGCCGGGTCTGGCCCATTCCTCGAAAGACGTTTTTATGGGATCCCTATCTACAACAATTTTCACTTCTGGTTCCGGCGAACGAATAATCATTAAGTCCTCCTCTTTCCGGACAACACATACAAAGAGACCCGCCAACAGTTTTTAGTGAACCTCTGAAAGATAGCTATTTTATTTATGTTATGATTAGTACCTTTCTTTCCTATCTCCCATCCATCTATTTTATTTAGTTATTCACTAGAGCAATTATGATATTGAAGTCAATCCGAGGCAAGTGTTCGGATCTATTATGACATAACGATTAGGTGCCCAACGGACCCCTTTTCTCTTGGAAAGTCCTTTCCCAGCATGACGAAAAAACTATTTTTTTGTGCAAACTAGTGTACTTATATCTGAATGTATAAATACCTATATGAATCTACTTCCAATACCTATATGAATCTACTTCCATGGAATATCTTATTACTTTACTCTAAATTAAATCACAAGACCATTCATTAGAATTAATAAGATCCATTCCTATATCTTATCTGTATTTAGTCATTCGAAGGTACCTTTTATTAGCTTTATTAGTTTTATTCTATACTGTATTCGGATCATTTATCCCTACGAGAT
>NW_027021154.1:0-12500 GCF_036884655.1 Musa acuminata AAA Group | reverse complement strand
TAGAAAAATCCATGGGACGATTCATAAATTTGTACTAGATCTATGGGGTAGCTGATGAGAGAAGTTGTGTTGAGAAATAGGAAATTTTATTTGAAAGGAATTATTCCTATGGAACCATTCATCAGTCGTACCTACTGGAATAATATGAATGACTCGCTATTCACTCGGTTTCTGGTCAATAATAAGATTATGTAGGAAAGATGGCCGAGTGGTTCAAGGCGTAGCATTGGAACTGCTATGTAGGCTTTTGTTTACCGAGGGTTCGAATCCCTCTCTTTCCGTTTCTCTTAATTCACCAACGTTTACTGAACACAATATATCAAATCAAATAACAATTGATACCATCATCCCAACAAGAGGACCTGACCTTTTTTTTGATAGAAATTCTCTATTCCTAATTACATTACTGTGGTACGTAAAATACAAATATCGGAAAAAGAAAGAGCAAAAAAATCTTACTGCTGATCCATTTGTGATACGTGAATGAGAAAAATGCGGATCAAGGCCCTTAGATCTATTTTATTTTATTTCGGCGAAAGAGACAAAATTCTCTGAAACTTTCTTTGTTATTTTCGTTAGGTTCAAGTCTGACGGGAATAATATTCTACGACTAACAACTCATTTATTTTCAAATCGATCCATTTACTATCTATTATTTGATTTACTACTCCTTTATATTGGAATGAGTCAAAAGTCAAATGTTTTTGGCAATTCCTCGGGGGGGGATAAGGCAATATAATTTTGAATCAGAGCTTTCGATCTTTGTTTATCCTTCGTAGTAATAATATCTCTGGGTTTACAACGATAACTTGGTATATCCACTATACGACCATTAACTAAAATATGTCTATGGTTAACTAATTGCCTGGCTCCAGGAATGGTCGAAGCCATACCCAATCGGAAAAGGATGTTATCCAAACGCATCTCAAGTAATTGTAGTAAAACCTGACCTGTTGACCCTTTAGCTTTTCCAGCGATATGCACATATCTAAGTAATTGTCGCTCTGTCAGACCATAATGAAAACGCAATTTCTGTTTTTCTTCTAGACGAATACGATACTGCGATCTTTTCCCAGAACGCAATTGGTTTTTAAGATCACTTCCGGATCTAGGTCTTTTACTAGTTAGTCCTGGTAAAGCCCCCAGACGGCGTATTTTTTTGAAACGAGGTCCTCGGTAACGAGACATAAAGACTCCTTTTTAATTTTATGGATTTTATTGAAATTTCATTTTTTCAGAATAAAAAAATGAAAACTGAACTATAAATTAAGACTGAACTAAGGGATAAACAAAGCAAAGCTAAATTTACCGAAATACTACAAAGTAGAATAAAATAAATTGTATCAATATCCGGATTTTTTGTATATATAGGAAGTTGCAGCTCCGTTTTATGATTTGTTCGGTAGAGAGAGATCTAATTGTTCCAATACATTTTTTGGTCATGGTTGCAAGTTACCACGACATAACATATGGAAAAGGAGGAGAGAGATTATCAATCACGGAAAAATCGATAGAGAAAAAGCCGGCTATCGGAGTCGAACCGATGACCATCGCATTACAAATGCGATGCTCTAACCTCTGAGCTAAGGCGGCTCACATAACATAACAGAAATAGTATATAGAAATTGAGGAAACTACCGGATTTTAGCTATTAGCTGATCTTATCTATTAGCTATTCGTTTAATATTAACTATGAACTATAAATATATAACTATACTATAACTATATAACTATATAGTATAGTATAGTTTCTATATAGTTATATAGTATACTTCTAAACTAGATACTATAACTAACTATAATAATAATTCTGACTATTCTTCTGACTATTCTAACTATATCTAACTATAATATACAACATAATGTATTTTATTTATATATTTATATTTTATATATTTATATTATGTTAATTATAGCTATAGCGAATCGGTCCTAAGATAAAAAAAAAGATAAGGATAAAGATACAATCTAAATGAAAATGAGACATTCCTCTGGTTTGATTCGGAAAAGGAGGAGATAGGACAAAAAAAAAGAAGAATGAATATCGACCGTTCCACTATTCCAAATCGCACTGTAAAAATGAAAGGGAGGGAGAAACATATATATGTTGGATAATATCTATCCATATTGAATTGCGGATACATCAATGATAGAATCATTTCTGATTGAAACAAGGTTCATTCAATATAAATGAACTGATGGGGGATAGCCAAAAAAATCAAACAGCAGCATACACTTTTTCAATATAGAAATCATTATCTAACGAATTCAACGGGTCCAAACAAACAAAATAAATGAAAAGGATAGTTGGAATTCCAACTAGGTCTTGGTATCAAAGGGGATATGGCGAAATCGGTAGACGCTACGGACTTGATTGGATTGAGCCTTAGTATGGAAACCTGCTAAGTGGTAACTTCCAAATTCAGAGAAACCCTGGAATTAAAAATGGGCAATCCTGAGCCAAATCCTTATTTTGAGAAAACAAAGGTTTATAAAACTAGAATTTAAAAGGATAGGTGCAGAGACTCAATGGAAGCTGTTCTAACGAATGGAGTTGACTACGTTTTGTTGGTAGCAGGAATCCGTCTATAAAAATTACAGAAAAGATGGTCCTATATACCTAATACGTATGTTATACATACTGCCATATCAAACGATTAATCATGACCCGAATCTATTATATTATAATTATATATAATTATAATATGAAAAATTCAGAGTTATTATGAATCCATTTCAATGGAAGTTGAAGGAAGAATCGAATATTCAATTATGAAATCATTCATTCCAGAGTTTGATAGATCTTTTGAAAAACTGATTAATCGGACGAGAATAAAGAGAGAGTCCCATTCTACATGTCAATACCGACAACAAATGAAATTTATAGTAAGAGGAAAATCCGTCGACTTTTTAAATCGTGAGGGTTTCAAGTCCCTCTATCCCCAATAAAAAGCCTATTTTACTTCCTAAGTATTTATCCTCTTCTTTTTTTTCATCAGTGGTTCAGTTCAAACAAAATTCACTATCTTTCTCATTCACTCTACTCTTTCACAAACGGATCCGAACTAAAATCCTTGGATCTTATCCCAATTTGGATAGAACCTGTACAAATGAACATATATGGGCAAAGAATCTCTATTATTGAATCATTCACAGTCCATATCATTATCCTTACACTTACTTGTCAAATTTTTTACTACTTTTTAGTCCCTTTAATTAACATAGACACAAGTACTCTACTAGGATGATGCACGGGAAATGGTCGGGATAGCTCAGTTGGTAGAGCAGAGGACTGAAAATCCTCGTGTCACCAGTTCAAATCTGGTTCCTGACACGTAAATAATGTATCGGATAGATATTCATACAAATTAATCGAGATAGATCGGGCGTTAATAGAGCATGATACGTATTTACTCATCTAGATGTTACATATTTACTCATCTATTACATATATTTACTCATCTATTACATATTTACTCATCTAGATATATATATATATATATACCTCCCCTTGGGGGGATTGGTTACATATTTACTCATCTAGATGTATATATATATATACCTCCCCTTGGGGGGATTGGTAAAAAATATATGTATGGATGGTTATGGTAAAGAACAAAGTGAGATTATGCTCCCGTCTCTTTTTTCTTTCTTGTTTCTTCATACTGTGCTTTCTCTCATTCAAAAAGAATATTAAGTCTTCATCTATATTCAAAATAAAAATAAATAAGTAAAAGTAAAAAAAAACTTAAAAGTCGAGAGGAGTTAAAAGATAGCAATAGACAGAATGCACTTCAGACACAGTACAAATAAATCCAATCCCTTTTCATTTCTTCATTTCATATTTTTGACATTTATTCCATTTCTTCACTCTTGCTTACGTTACTTTCCGAGGTCCATCTACATCTAAGTAAGTTATGTGCGCGGTACAAAGTTCATAGTGCAGAACTCTTTTGATTCATCCCATTGTTTCTGCTCATACGAAATGGATATGATCTATTCCAAATTTTGGAATATAAATGAAGTTTTTTTTAGGTTATCCATAATACGAATTAAAGTCCGGTTACTTTCTTTCATCTAGAACGGAACGTAAAAATATTCCTTCACTTGAAAGAAATCTGGAATCGTGTCATAGTCGTATTAAGTAAACATTAATTTCTTATCATTTAATGAGCATCTTGTATTTCATAGAAATTGGGGGTAATATAGTCCTTACGTAGGGGCCAACCTATCCAACTTTCGGCATCAAAATACGTTTAAGGCGTGGATGATTATCATAAGAGATTCCCAACATATCATAAGATTCGCGTTCTTGAAAATCAGCACTTCTCCAAATCAGAAAACAGACGGGATTCTAGGATTATTCCTTGGGGCAAATACTTTTATGCATACCTCTTCTGGTTTAGCTATACCATACTGTATTCTCGTAAGATGATACACACTGGCTAAAAATCCGCCTGGTGCTACATCATAGGCACACTGGGAGCGTAAATAATTGTAACCATATACATATGAAATGACAGCAATGGAATCCCAATCCTCGGTTTTTATTTGTAAAGTTTCTATTCCTCGGCAATCAAAGCCCAAAGATCTATGAACTAAATCATGGTTGACTAACCAATCAGATAAACGATCCTGCTGCATCTTCTTGATCTCTCCCACATTTGTATTTGTATGAGTATTTCAATTTACAATGAAATTTTTAAAGATTGACCCTTTCTTTCTTATTCTGCACAAAAGAACCTTACCTTGTCTGATTCACTAATTCATGGGGAGATACTGAACTTTTGGATTTGAAAAATGTTTCAGAAGGTATCTCTGAAGTAGATGGTGATTGATAGAGCAATTCTTGATCATAATTTCCAGTATGAGTACTGCGTCTAACACAAAACTTGTGATTGGTAGTAAAACATCGATTTTCCTGTTGAGACACAGTTCTATCTTCAAAGATTTCTCGAGATATTTTCTTACGAAGTTTCGTTATAGCATCTATAACCGCCTCTGGTTTAGGTGGGCAGCCCGGCAAATAGACATCGACAGGAATTAGCTTATCGACTCCACGAACAGTACTATAAGAATCAGTACTGACATCCCTCCTGTAATAGTACAAGCTCCCATAGCAATGACATATTTTGGTTCAGGCATTTGCTCATATAATCTTACTAAAGAAGGAGCCATTTTCATTGTTACTGTGCCGGCTGTTAAAATTAGGTCTGCTTGTCTAGGACTCGATCTTGGTACCAATCCATAACGATCAAAGTCGAATCGCGAGCCTATTAATGAAGCAAATTCAATGAAACAACAACTGGTACCGTATAGAAGCGGCCATAAACTGGAAAGTCTTGACCAATTCGAAAGATCATTCAATGTAGTTGAAATAACTGAATTGGTAATTGTTTTGTCAACTAAGGAAACTCAATCAAATTCATAACTGTCTCAATGTAATCTTTTCCTTCATTTTTATTTTGATTGTCTGAATATTCAGTTAAGACCATCCAATGCTCCTTTTCGCCATGCATAAACTGAACCAACAATTGGGATAAGCACAAAAATTAAAGCTTCGATAAATACAGATACACCCAATACATCGAAACTCATTGCCCATGGATAAAGAAAGACCGTTTCAACATCAAAAACAACAAAAACTAGAGCAAACATGTAATAGCGGATTCGAAATTGTAACCAAGCATCCCCAATGGGTTCTATACCGATTCATAACTAGAGAGCTTCTCTGGTCCTTCACTAACCGGGGCTAAAACTCCGGAAATTACAAATGCCAAGATAGGAATAACGCTTGATATTATTAGAAATGCCCAGAAAATATCATATTCGTGAAGCAGAAACATAAATGTACTCCTATTAATGTGGAATATGCTGAATTATTCGATTCGAATCGGAATTGTCAATTCATCCATAACTTCTTATCTTAGGCGAAACAAGAATTGATTTTGATCAAATCAAACTGCATAGTTTAGAGTTTGTTTGCTGTGGGGCATGTTTTGTTTAAAGATTCATCTAATGGAATCCCACTTACATTTTGGATTTCGATTCTATTTAGATATGGTGTAGACATAGGATGCTCTTACACAAACAAAACTCTCTCACTTTGTCTTGGGTTCTCTATCCTCTAGAAAAAGGTAATAAAATACTAAAATATCCTATGCCTATAACTATTCCTATGCCTATAACTATAATAAATATCAATACCCTATAATATAGTAAAGTAAATATCCTATAATTAAATACTATGAATACTATATTCATTAGAATACTATGTTGATTATATATAATCAACATAATGAAATAATAATAATTTCATTTCCTTTTTTTAAAACTTAAATTTTTCAATAGTCATATGGGGTAAAATGTCTAGGGATTTCTAGCATATTCTATATTATTCGAAGTATTCCTTTTTCATTAAAATCTGGGTATAGGATCATTGCTTCTATTGATTTGATACGAATATGAATACATAATCTAATGCATCGAATGATTTTTTATCTTTTTCTTGTCCTAGATTTCATTTCTATTTTTCTTAATTGATTCAATCCGTTGAATTGAGAGGTGACATATAACAACTTATATCTTTCTATACAAAAAATTGGAAACTTGGAACCTGTACTATCCCACCTCCTCAGAAATAAATAAGAAGAATCGAGTTATTTCATTAGAGTTAGAATGAAAGATTCATTCTATTTCGGACCAATCTCTAATACTAAACAAAGATTACGATTTGGAATGAACCAAAATACTTGTTTGTTTTGTTACGGCAATAACGCTTAATAATATAATGGTAAGACCAAGCAATGGGTTAGATTTCGCTACAAGAAAAAGGTTTTACAGCAAACCTATACTAGACAATGAAACATAGCAAAGAGTGGAGTAGTATAATCGACGGAATCATAAATGATTTACATAACATTTTCAATAGAAAGAATCACACATTATCGAATGATTCGACGGACCAAATCAAATCCACAAACCCACTCAACTCATAGAATATAGAAGAAGAAACGTTAATATATTTAGGCCCAATTCGTTATCTCTCCATTATCTCTGAATCAATCAATAAGGTTGCTCTTGTTCTGCCAAAAAACGATTAGTGATTAGTTAGGGGGATTCTCCAAATACAAGACAAGACCCAAGACCAAGAAAAGAATAGGTCCTAGACCCATGTGACTTAGGATTAGACTTGGTTGGTCCATAGAAATGAAAACCATACTAAACTATATACTAAACACTAAACTATATACTAAACAAAAATATAATATATTAGGATTAGGGCTATACGGACTCGAACCGTAGACCTTCTCGGTAAAACAGATCAAACTGATTATTATCGAAATGATTCGAACTGTTTCAAAGACCCAACATGCATTTTGTTGCATTGGGCTCTTTCATCAACTGATGTAAAGATCAGTTAGTCCACCATATTTTTTCTTTAGAGGAAGATAATGAGATGGTTCCATGTGCTCTGATTTATTATTTGTATTCTGATCTAGAGCAATACCAAAGTGTTTCAGAGCAATACCAAAGTGTTTCAAAGAAGGGTTATCTTGACTTAGGTCTGCCTTCGGCCTAGATCAACCTAAGTTAAATGGAATCTCTATCGCTCCGCTGCAACAGTCGAATATGAGACTTCATACACCTTAAAGTTCATAGGACGAAAAGAGGTTATTTTGAGGCCCTTATACTCATTATGCCTAGCATTGAATGGGCTGGGTATTTACCTTATCAACTATCAAATCAATGGCGGGTTCTATTTGATTTGGCAACTGAATTCGCGCCTGAATCGGACCGAACCAAATATTTGTCAGGCTATTGTTCTCTTGTTCCCTCGAACCTATGGAGTAAGACATCGATTTCTCAATACGATCAATTATGTTCATTGCATAATAGGCTCCTTTGAAAAGCATTGGCGCGCGTGTAAACGAGGTGCTCTACCAACTGAGCTATAGCCCTTGTCATAGACATCTTAACATATAGATAATTTCTTGTCAAGATGGATATTCCATAATCCACATCATAGCTCTCTGATCTATTTATTTTATTTACGCTTAACAGAACAGATTTATTTACGCTTAACAGAACAGATTAGTATTGCTTAGAAATAATATTCCACCTATAATCCCCGAAGTGATGGGTTCTTTTTGTGGTGATAAATGACCTACTTAACTCAGTGGTTAGAGTATTGCTTTCATACGGCGGGAGTCATTGGTTCAAATCCAATAGTAGGTAGAACTTATTAGATACCGGAGTCGATGAAATGATATCTAATAAGTTTTTCTACCCCATCTTCTTTTTTTGTTTTATCAGATTAGACTTGATTGTGTTCAATTGGCAGAATCAACATGTGGTGTATAATAAAGAACTTTTTAAAAACTTCTCTTTATTATTTTGATGTATTGACTTGACTAGTAGGAAATAACATTGACAGCCTCTACTCGTGTCCTAGCTCGTCTGAGAGCTAGATTCGCTTCAATTGCTTGTCTCTTACCCTCAGCTCTACTCAAGTTAGCTTCAGCTATTTCAAGAGCTTGTTGAGCTTCTTGCGGATCAATGTCAGTACTTATTTCCGCATCATTTCCTAAAATGGTGATTTCATTATTACCTATTCTAGCGAAACCACCCATCAGAGCCACCGTTAACCATTGGTCGTTGTTGAGGCGTATTCTCAAAAGACCTATATCTACAGCCGTGGCAATAGGGGCGTGGTTTGGTAATACGCCAATTTGGCCACTATTAGTAGATAAAATTATTTCTTTCACTTCTGAGTCCCAAATAATTCGATTAGGAGTCAGTACACAAAGATTTAAGGTCATTTCTTCAATTTGCTCTCCTCTTCTAAGTTCATAGCTTTCGCGGTAGCTTCATCGATGTTACCTACTAAATAAAAGGCCTGCTCGGGAAGACTGTCTAATTCTCCGGAAAGGATCAGTTGAAACCCCCTAATTGTTTCTGCAAGACCAACATATTTTCCTGGAGAACCAGTAAATACTTCTGCCACGAAGAAGGGTTGTGATAAGAAACGCTCGATTTTTCGTGCTCTTGCTACAGTTAAACGATCTTCTTCGGATAATTCGTCCAACCCAAGAATAGCTATAATGTCCTGAAGTTCTTTGTAACGTTGTGAAGTTTGCTTAACTCTTTGCGCAGTTTCATAATGTTCCTCGCCAACGATCCGAGGTTGTAACATAGTTGACGTTGAATCTAAAGGATCCACTGCTGGATAAATACCTTTGGCAGCTAATCCTCTCGATAATACGGTAGTAGCATCTAAATGTGCAAATGTCGTGGCAGGAGCAGGGTCGGTCAAATCGTCCGCAGGTACATAAACGGCTTGGATCGAAGTTATAGATCCCTCTTTGGTAGAAGTAATTCTTTCTTGCAAAGAACCCATTTCTGTACTAAGGGTAGGTTGATAACCCACTGCAGAAGGCATTCTCCCCAATAAGGCGGATACTTCTGATCCTGCTTGGACGAAACGAAAGATATTGTCGATGAATAGAAGTACGTCTTGTTCATTAACATCCCGGAAATATTCCGCCATAGTTAGGGCAGTCAAACCAACTCTCATACGAGCTCCCGGCGGTTCATTCATTTGACCGTAGACTAGAGCTACTTTTGATTCTGCAATATTTTTTTCATTAATTACTCCGGATTCTTTCATTTCCATGTAAAGATCATTTCCTTCACGAGTACGTTCGCCTACTCCGCCAAATACAGATACGCCTCCATGAGCTTTGGCAATGTTGTTGATCAATTCCATGATGAGTACTGTTTTACCTACTCCAGCTCCTCCAAATAGTCCGATTTTTCCTCCACGGCGATAAGGAGCTAAAAGATCCACTACTTTAATTCCTGTTTCAAAGATTGATAATTTCGTCTCTAACTGTATAAAGGCAGGTGCAGGTCTATGAATAGGAGATGTTGTGCTAGTATCTACAGGACCTAAATTATCAACAGGCTCCCCAAGAACGTTGAAAATTCGTCCGAGGGTAGCTCCACCGACTGGAACGCTTAGAGGAGCTCCCGTGTCAATCACTTCCATTCCTCTCATCAGTCCATCTGTAGCACTCATAGCTACAGCTCTAACTCGATTATTTCCTAATAATTGTTGTACCTCACAAGTCACATTAATTTGCTGACCAATAGTATCTCGACCCTTAACTACCAAAGCGTTATAAATATTAGGCATCTTGCCCGGAGGAAAAACAACATCCAGTACTGGGCCAATAATTTGAGCGATACGCCCTAGGTTTTGTTCTTCAAGTGTGGAAACCGCAGGACTAGAAGGGGTAGGATTGATTCTCATAATTATAATTAAAGTAAAGTATGTCGAAAGTTTTTTTGAATAGTGCCATGCCAAGTCGAAAATAAATGTCCGATAGCAAGTTGATCGGTTAATTCAATAAGAAATAAATGGGAGTTAGCACTTGATTTAGTTGGTACCACCCAACCGAATACGATTCAATCGTTTACTCATTCAATTACTCATTCAATGAGTCAATTTTCAAGTTCAGCCAATCCTTCTTTTTTTCAAAAGAAATATTAAGTACATGAAATCACGAGTAAGTCTCTTTCATTTCTCTATCATTATAGAAAAACCATCCGTATTAGATTCTATTATCTATAGAATTCGAACCCGAACTCCATTTATGATTCATTATTTCGATCTAATTGGCCATTGTTCTTTTTTTTTTTTGAATAGATATTGGATTTCCGCCTATCTATTCTTTATACCCTTTTAGGATGAATTATGCCTATTTTCACATCTAGGATTTACATATACAACATATATCACTGTCAAGAGTGAATTTTTCTTAGTATTTGGATTCAAAATAAGAAGGAGATCCATTTGATTTTATTGTAAACTTGCAAAACAAACATTGGGTTTGGGTTGCGCCATATATATCAAAGAGTATACAATAATGATGTATTTGGAGTATACAATAATGATGTATTTGATGAATCAAATACATGGTCTAATAATGAACCATTTCATTTTAACATAACATTGAAATTAGTTGATAATATTAGTTGAATATTTTTTTTCTTTTTTTTTATTTTTATTTTTGTCAAAGGTTTCATTCATGCATAATCTATATCGAGTAGACCTTGTCGTTGTGAGAATTCTTAATTCATGAGTTGTAGGGAGGGACTTATGTCACCACAAACAGAGACTAAAGCAAGTGTTGGATTTAAAGCTGGTGTTAAAGATTACAAATTGAATTATTATACTCCTGACTACGAAGTCAAAGATACTGATATCTTGGCAGCATTCCGAGTAACTCCTCAACCTGGAGTTCCGCCCGAAGAAGCAGGGGCTGCGGTAGCTGCCGAATCTTCTACTGGTACATGGACAACTGTGTGGACTGATGGACTTACCAGTCTTGATCGTTACAAAGGGCGATGCTACCACATCGAGGCCGTTGTTGGGGAGGAAAATCAATATATTGCTTATGTAGCTTATCCTTTAGACCTTTTTGAAGAAGGTTCTGTTACTAACATGTTTACTTCCATTGTGGGTAATGTATTTGGTTTCAAAGCCTTACGAGCTCTACGTCTGGAGGATCTGCGAATTCCCACTTCTTATTCCAAAACTTTCCAAGGCCCGCCTCACGGCATTCAGGTTGAAAGAGATAAGTTGAACAAGTATGGTCGTCCCCTATTGGGATGCACTATTAAACCAAAATTGGGATTATCTGCAAAAAACTACGGTAGAGCGGTTTATGAATGTCTACGTGGTGGACTTGATTTTACCAAAGATGATGAAAACGTAAACTCACAACCATTTATGCGTTGGAGAGATCGTTTCTTATTTTGCACCGAAGCACTTTTTAAAGCGCAGGCCGAAACAGGTGAAATCAAAGGACATTACTTGAATGCTACTGCGGGTACATGTGAAGAAATGATGAAAAGGGCCATATGTGCCAGAGAATTAGGAGTTCCTATCGTAATGCATGACTACTTAACTGGTGGATTCACTGCAAATACTAGCTTGGCTCATTATTGCCGTGACAACGGCCTACTTCTTCACATCCATCGCGCAATGCATGCAGTTATTGATAGACAGAAAAATCATGGTATGCATTTCCGTGTACTAGCTAAAGCATTACGTATGTCTGGTGGAGATCATATTCACGCCGGTACAGTAGTAGGTAAACTGGAAGGGGAACGTGAGATGACTTTAGGTTTCGTTGATTTATTACGTGATGATTATATCGAAAAAGACCGAAGTCGCGGTATTTTCTTCACTCAAGATTGGGTCTCTATGCCAGGTGTTCTGCCCGTGGCTTCAGGGGGTATTCATGTTTGGCATATGCCTGCTCTGACCGAAATCTTTGGGGATGATTCCGTACTACAGTTTGGCGGAGGAACTTTAGGACACCCTTGGGGAAATGCACCTGGTGCAGTAGCTAATAGGGTGGCTTTAGAGGCGTGTGTACAAGCTCGTAATGAGGGACGTGATCTTGCTCGTGAAGGTAATGAAATTATCC